>NC_051240.1:14585971-14600971 GCF_015220715.1 Pygocentrus nattereri | reverse complement strand
CTGACCACCTTGCAGAATTTAGCTCCAGACCTACTTTAACACCAGGTAATAAAGGCCTTGAGTGGCATCTGAATATTAGCCCCATAACATTCCAGGTTTATTTCACATAAAATCATATTCAGTAACTACAGCAACAAACTAATAGGGCTACTCTTAGAATATATAAGTGTGTAATAAAAACTTAAGGGGTTTTGTTGGAGCTGAACTCGATTGGTAGATCTCAAGGACCAGGGCTGGGACGGGACGGGACGGGACGCTGACTCACTGCTCTTTTGTGGGTTTGTATGCAATGCACTTCAATCAGATTTAAACACTAGCCCGAATTAAACGTCCACTCCAAGCTGAAAGCAAGTTAGTTCACTGCATATCATCACTACTGGAACAAAACTTTATATCTCCAAAAATATTTGAGAAGGAAAAAATCGTAAAATTTCTAAATTTCGATGCAAGTTAATTTACAAGCTCTTGTCCTTCGTCGTTTTGGGCCATTTTTTTGGTCCATTTGGCAGGAAATTTTAATGCAATATAAAGAACAGCTGGTATGTTTAAATATTAAAAAATGAAGTGAGATGGTTTTGTTGTGACTGCCACAACATGGAAATCCATCATTCTATTATATTATTCTTTTACATCCACCATTATTATGGAGCATTTCATTAAGTCATATTTATGGTTGGCAGCTTTTCCTGGACACGGCATCATACAAAATAAATAAATAAATGAATGAATAAATAGGCGGCGATTGAGCTTATTTACATCAAGTATGTTAAGGAAATAGGCCTGTAAATAAATAACAGCTCATGTTTTTACCATCTGCCTCGTATAGCTATAGGAACTCAGTGAGCCTCTGAGCAGTGGGAAGGCGGTACAAGTCGTGCTGTAATGGACACCATAACGGCAGGTAAAGACTCGTTTTAAAACGATCAGATCTGATTTAAAAAAAAAAAACAATAAATAAAAACATTTTAATAAATCACTTGAGAGCTTTTTTAGGGCAAAAACCAAGCAGAGGGATCTAGGGGGGCTCTTTAATTGATATCTAATTGATAGAACCTGAGAGGGAATGTGGTACCGCAAAACAGCATCCCGTGATCCCCGTGATGTTACTGGTGATAACTCCCTCCTCGAGTGTTCTACTGCTTTAATACAGCAGTTAAATAAATACAGTAAGAAATGAATAAACTGGCCGTGAACGCGGCGTTTAATATGTTTTAATGTTCAGTTCCTTCCTCCTAATTATAGCTCCTTAACGAGCAGCTTGTTGCTACGTCAGAGTAACGAGCTCCGCCCACTCGCCGCTCAGCCGGCAGTTCGTTCTCCAGCTCCTTACACTAAATTCCCAAACTGTCGTCACCACTGAGCAGCTTTTCAGTCGGCAGCTGTGACACAAGAACAGCTGAACAACCTGGAATCAGCCAGAAATGAACCCAACACCATTCGCCAGACGTGTCTGATCTTCAGAGTCTGACCAAATCAGACTGAGCCGTAAAACTGACCCAATATCAGGTTCAGTTCAGTTTGGTCAGTTTGTCCAGATCAGTATTAACGTTGTTTTGTTCCAGCCAGCTGGTCTGTAAAGCTTCTTACAGCCCTGATTAGAAAAAGCCCTAAAAGTCTTAAGAATTCTTAATAATCTTTGTTATTGTTGTTTTTGTAACTGTAATTGTGGAATTCAGAATTTCTTCTGTTGAGTTCAATGGTCTGGAAAACCAATCAATTTTTTTTTTTTACACAAACCTAAAAATAAAGATGTCTAAATGGTTCTAGGTTTGATGTCTAAATGGTTCTAGGCTTGGGCTTATGGTTCTAAGATGCTGGCTTCAATGTACATTTACAGAACCTTGGTATGTGGAGGTTCTTCAAACTTTAAAAAGCTCACAAATCTCATTTACAAATATGATTCTTTGAAGAACCATCCATCTGCTGAAAAGCTCTTTAGGGACCCAAAAGTGGTTCTACATCCTTTCTATCTCATTTATATTTAAAAGGGTGCTCATCTACTTTTCTTAGGCTGCAAAACAACAGCTCTGTGCCCTAGCACAGCTGCCTCTCAGTGTTTATTTACTATTTTTTTTCAGCATGACCTTCACAAAGTCCCGTATGGAGAATAAAACACCAAAACATCAACCTGGTGGGCACAAGAAAAGAGCCAAACAGTTTTTCTTTTGGGTTTACTGAAGTTAAGCTTAAGGTCAGGCTGAGGGTCAGCCTTGTGGTTATGGTGTGTGTGTTTTCCTCTCTCGCAGTCCATGTAAGAATGTGAGTGCATTTTAAGTATTTTCAGCATTGTTTTGTTTGGCTACAATAAGCTGATTTCTTGTCATTTTCTCTTACACAACATTTGTATGTATGCAATGTATTTATAGTCATTAAGTGAAAAGAAAGAAACGCTAAACACGGAGATATTAGTTGGAACAAGACGAGCTTCACTCTGTTCTTTCAGTAGAACAAACATGCTGTACTACCTTAATTGCTGCAGAACATAAGGAACCAGTTACCTTATGTTCAGGACATTCCAGCCAACAAAGGACTAATTGGAAAACAGCACACTGACATAACATTCATGTAAAAACCCAGAGCGGTCACACAACGTCCAAACAAACCGCGAGGAAAACACTTTAGATGAAATGGCCTACAGCTTATGAGGGGTAAACAAGCTTTAGTATTACAGGTGAACTCTGTCTTATGAAGTCAGCTGTAATCACCATACAGCACATATGATAGAGTTTATTGGGAAAAGATGGAGAATAATTGGAGAATGATTGGAGATGCTTGGTGGAGAACATTGGTGTTTACTGAAGAATGTTGCTGTTTGGTTCACGGTGTTGGTGTTTTGGAGACTGCTCATGCGCAGTGAAGAATGTTGCTGTTCAGTGGAGAGGTTTGGTGTTTACCAAAGGGTTGGGGTTTATTAGAGATTGTTGAGGTTTATTAGAGATTGTTGGGGTTTATTAGAGATTGTTGGGGTTTGGCGGAGAGTGACAGTGTTTGATGGTTAGTGAAGCATGGTGATGTGTATTAAAGAATGTTGGTGTTTATTAGAGATTAGTGGTATTTACTGGAGAATGTTGGTGTTTGGTGAAGGACGTTGGTGTTTAGTGGAGAGTGATGGTGTTTAGTGGTTACCAAAGCATGGTAATGTTTATAGAAGAATGTTGGTGTTTATTGAAAAATATTGGTGTTTACTAGAGAAGGTTGGTGTTCAGTGGAGAAAGATGGTGTTTGACTGTTAGTGGAGCATGGTAATATTTACTGAAGAATGTTGGTGTTTATTGAAGAATGTTGGTGTTCAGTGGAGAGAGATAGTGATTATTGGAGAATGGTAATATTTATAGAAGAATGTTGGTGTTTATAGAAGAATGTTGGTGTTTATTGGAGAATGTTGGTGTTCAGTGGAGAGAGATGGTGTTTATAGAAGAATGTTGGTGTTTATTGGAGAATGTTGGTGTTCAGTGGAGAGAGATGGTGTTTATAGAAGAATGTTGGTGTTTATTAGAGAATGTTGGTGTTCAGTGGAGAGAGATGGTGTTTATTGGAGAATGTTGGTGTTCAGTGGAGAGAGATGGTGTTTGACTGTTAGTGGAGCATGGTAATATTTACTGAAGACTATTGGTGTTTATTGAAGACTGTTGGTGTTTATTGAAGACTGTTGGTGTTCAGTGGAGAGAGATGGTGTTTATTGGAGATTGGTAATATTTATAGAAGAATGTTGGTGTTTATAGAAGAATGTTGGTGTTTATTGGAGAATGTTGGTGTTCAGTGGAGATATGGTGTTTATTGAAGAATGTTGGTGTTTATTGAAGAATGTTGGTGTTCAGTGGAGAGAGATGGTGTTTATTGAAGAATGTTGGTGTTTATTGAAGAATGTTGGTGTTCAGTGGAGAGAGATGGTGTTTATTGGAGAATGTTGGTGTTCAGTGGAGAGAGATGGTGTTTATTGGAGAATGTTGGTGTTCAGTGGAGAGAGATGGTGTTTATTGGAGAATGTTGGTGTTCAGTGGAGGGAGATGGTGTTTATTGGAGAATGTTGGTGTTTATTGAAGAATTGTTGGTGTTCAGTGGAGGGATATGGTGTTTATTGGAGAATGTTGGTGTTCAGTGGAGAGAGATGGTGTTTATTGGAGAATGTTGGTGTTCAGTGGAGAGAGATGGTGTTTATTGGAGAATGTTGGTGTTCAGTGGAGAGAGATGGTGTTTGACTGTTAGTGGAGCATGGTAATGTTTATTGAGGAATGTTGGTGTCTGCTGGAATACTGGCCTTTGGTGATGTTGGTTTTCTTAATGCATACTATTTGGTGAATGATGCTGCTAAATGGAGAAAATTAATAGATAGGTGTTTGATAGAGAATTATGCCTTTCGTTGAATACTGATGGTGTTCGTTAGAGAATTTTGGTCTTAGTTAAATAATGTTGGAGTTAGATAAATTTGTTAAATAGTGTTGGGTAGAAAATGACAGTATTTGGTAGAGAATGGCAGCGTACATTGGTTGCTGCTGAAGGCTGGTGTTTGGTACAGAGTGCTAGTGTTCAGTTTAAAATATCTGTTGTTGAATGTTAAGTGCTTGTTGGAAAATGCTGGCGTTAAGTAGGGAATTCTGGTGTTTAATGGAGAATATTGGCGTTTGTTGGTAGCTGACTGAGAATGAGTATTTTTTTGGAGAGTGATATATTTGCTGAAGGGCACTGATTTTAATGGAGGACGACGGTGTGTCACAGAGAACTACGGTTTGGTATGGACAGGGTTTGAATAATTTTCTATGCCTAAGTTATAATTGCCAACATGCAGCAGTGACTCCCTCTCTCCTCACAGCAGAACTGTCTCTTCTACACATTCAGCTGCTCAGTCTGAAATAACACATACATGATTAGTGACTGCAGAGGCAGCAGAAGGGAGCTTTATATGTAACCTGGTTATACAGACAGACAAGAAGCCTAACAGGAGCCAAACAGGACGTGTCAGAGGGTTATGTAACTAAATATGAGCTCAGCTGTTTTCTGTTGAGGTTTGTCACTCTCAAACACAGAGAGACAGAGCAATGGCCAGGCAGGGTGTTCTCAGAGTGAGACGCTTTCTAGGAATCACAGCCCTCATGCAGTCACTGAGCAGAATGTTCTAAGGTTAAGCAATTCATACTGAATGTTCTGAAACCACAGCTCTTCAAACCAGGGTTCCGGCATCATCATGAGGGGGCAGTCATGGGCTGGAGGTTAGGGAACTGGCCCTCTGACCTGAGCCAACCCCAGTGCCCACAGTACATGACTGAGGTGCCTTTGAGCAAGACACCTGACCTCCAACAGCTCCCCGAGCGCTGTGGACAGGGCTGCCCACTGCTCCGGGCAAGTGTGCTCACTGCCCCCTAGTGTGTGTGTGTGTGTGTTCACTAGTGTGTATGTGGTTCACCCAAGTCCCTCAACTACAGCTGTTTGATATGTAACGACTAATCGAATGGCTAACTCATCAATTCACCTTGGTTAACCCCTATTTGTCCTAATCTCAATCACTATTGTCAGTCAAAGGTGCTCTGCTGCTCCTCAACCCAAAGCTCTATCACACCATCATCATGACTGCAGTGAACAGATGATATTTCAGAATTTATGTATGTTGGCTTTAGGAGTTATTTTGATACTTTTAGGGAGATGATTACTCAAACATGCGTCTACAGAAGTCAAATCTTTTTGTGAAGGTAGGGCTTAACCTCCCAGATTGGTTCTGGTACCTATTCTAGTGAATCCAGCATGTCCTTCACATTTTGAATACTTTTAAGCCAACTGTGTTTGCACACTGCAGAATTAGACCTCTGCATTTAACCCATCCGTGCAGTGAAACACCACATACACTAGGGGGCAGTGAGGACACTTGCCCGGAGCGGTGGGCAGCCCTATCCACTGCAGCCGGGGAGCAGTTGGGGGTTAGGTGTCTTGCTCAAGGGCACTTCAGTCATGGACCGTCAGCCAAGGGGATCTAGACCTTCTGGTCACAGGGCTGGTTCCGTAACACTCAGCAACACCACTGGTTTACAACATCTGCACATGCTGAGATGTGATGCATGCTTTTATTTTACAGTTTTTTATTTTATTTTTTTACTATTTTTTAGTTCGTTTGTTTCTGGAATCTCCCGCCGGCCTGTCAATCTAACACATCCATCACTATTTAGTATCCTGGGAACTCAACATTAACAAATCAAGCCTTGTGTAAAGGGCAGTTTTTAAGCCCATTTACTGCCCTCTGGTGGCCCCAGAGCAAAATTAGATTTGTAGGTAAAAATAAACTTTGCTTTAACACAGTTTTAACAGTAAATGGTCTTAAACGCTGGACTAGAACTGCTAATTCACCCTTTAACCCGAAGATCAGCGCAGACTGCTGGTCACCAAAGCAACACAGACAACAATCTCATCTAGCTATTATCTAACGAAATGACAAAGAGAGAGATTTAAGACGACAACAATTTAGAGATGAATGGACTTATTACTGTTTATATTCACTCCAACTGGTTTCCTGATACTCTTAATCTGCAACGAGAAGCTGACAAACACTAAATGTCACGTGGCTGAAATCGCTTCGCATTCACCAGCTTCTCTTGTTCCATCTTAAATAGAGCAGCAGCTACATTCTGGCTCCTTAGGCACCATTTAAGGTGGAACATGAAAATCGGACAAGAAGCTGGCGAATGAGAAGCTACTTCAGTCTCGTAAAAAGTCAAACTTTAGGAAACATTTTACAAGAAACTGTTCTACTTTTGTGAAAAGGTTTCTGCCAGAGATGCGAGAAAAGCAGCTACAGCTGACCTTAAGCTTAGAGCAGAGTGTGTTATTTTCAGTATACTGAGACATGTTAACAGACAAGATGGCTAAATAAACAGTGGTGGGGCTCCTAAAGTGGTTTGAACCCTGGAACACACAAAAAAAAGTCTCAAAAATGTGACTTAATTGAACTGATTTGATATTTTTGTGAGTGAAATCAAAATTTGAAGTCTTTTTTATCTGGTTTGAACATCTGGTTATATTAAGCATGACTTGTACTTGATTTTTGATTCCATCATCGGGCACCAGCATAACCCGCCCCCTCACCTCACCTCGCAACACACACACACACACACCCACACACACCCACACACACCCACACACACCCACCCTCACCTATTACTAAGAGAAATGCTCAGCTAGACCAGAGACCCTCCCTAATACTTGATTTCACACTGAAATGTTTCACAAACAAAAAAAAAAGACTTTTATTTTGACTTTAACAGCTGAGTCAACAGAACAAAAGACACCAATTAGACACCTGTTAACTTGTTATTAGAGGTTCAATGAACTCTTATATTCAGGTAACTTACTATTTAGCTATTGAGATGTTCTAGCATTACAGTAAGTGGCACTGATAGTGAGAACAAGAGAATTCCACTTAATGGTAATAATCTCACAGAAAAAGAAAAGAGACAGAAAAAAAAATGCAAAAATGACCATCGCACATCTGTTAAATGAATTCACCTGCTAGTGAGCTGTCATGGTTATGCCAGCTGTCTCCAGATGTTCTGTGCCCCACTTCCATACGCATGAAAACAACAAAGCATCACAAGCGCTTAATGAAGGTTCATTGTTTCTAGCTGCTTCTGCCCTTTTGTAATTGTCTCTGATTTTCATCATCCAAGGTTACATCAGCTCAAATTAAAGTCATTAAAGTTTTCACAGTTCATTATGAATTAGGTCTTAACTGGAGGTCCTGACAGAGTTTATGACTTTAACGCCCACACACACTCGCACGTAGGCCTATAGAACAACAAATAACACCGCAATTACATACGCAATCTGACAGTCTGACGTCGTAACCTGCTGTAGCTGCTCCCACCCGGTGCGTCTAACTGCTTGATGCACTGTTGTGTTGGTCTATAAAATCCTGCCCCGGGCCTCACAGCAGAGCCAAAACAACTTAATGGATTAATTGGGGAACCAACAGAGCTAATTAGGCCTTGGGGGTTATGATTCCACTCCTCGTCAACACTTGCCTCACTCGCGCCAGCCCCACCGCGCAACTGCCACAATTAGCGAAGATGTTGTGCCACTGTCCAAGAATTAGCAGGGAGAAGTGTGTGTGGGGAGGTGAACTGGCACCGAGAGTGGATCATTATCAGAAAAGCAGGCGGAAACACCTCCCGTTTAGCTCAACATCAGGCACTTCAGAGTTCAGAGCCTTTAGCACTTCAGCATCACAGCTAACAAACGCAGTCGTCCTGAATTCCAGTTTCATAAAGAGCAAGGCTGCGTTTACTCAGCAGCTAAAGCGGCCCAAAGCTACGTTCACACTACAAGCCTCGCTGCTCAAATCCGGTTTTTGCCGGAATCCGATCTCTCTGACTCGACGGCTCACACTCGTTTAGGTCAGTGACTCAAATCTGTCATTAATGTGATGAGCCGGCCTGAAATGACCCTCATGAGCTCCTCCTGCTCAGTGACGTCACGTGACTGAATCACTGCATCATCAGCGCAAACTAACGAGCAGAATGAGCTTCGCTGAGAAGATCATTAACTCTGATCAGCTCTCAGCTTCATTATTAGAGCCAGATGGAGGAGGAAAAGGTGAGATGAGCTGCTTTTCCTTCACGCTGTTGCCATGGTAACGCTGGATGATGGAGAAAAAGCGCACAAATTCCGATCTGAGCGTCACATGAAGGTCACATGGCCACGAATCGGATACATATCCGATCTAAGACCACATATGAAAGTGGCTCAGGTCGGATTTGAGAAGATCAGATTTTTGTCCACACAGATCTGAAAACACCAGATCCGAGTGGGCAAAATATCGGAATTGTGCCACCTCAGCCTGGTAATGTGAACGCAGCCACAGATGTGTGTCTGGGTCTCAGTGTGAACAGCAAAAAATGCACTGAATCGGACATTTTTAAATCCGATTTGAGACACAACTGCATCAATATTCTGATTATGTGATAAGTATCCGATCCGTGGCGGCACGACTCAGTCTGAACAGCCAGATCGGAATTCATACGTCAATCCAACTCGACATTCGTCATAATTTCATGCTGTTGAGACTCAAATATTTAGGTTTCTGTACCAAAAAAAATTTGAAGAGACTCATCGCAGCCGCTCTGAATAAAACAGCCGGAGGAGACCGAGGCTGCAGAATCACAGAACAGCTTAAAGAATCCGAGGGCAGGAAGAAAAGAAGTGGCCGTGGCTGAATAACGTGCCCTTTTCCCAGCGAACTCAAAGCACTGGAACTTCACGATGGCTCCTGTGATACTTGCAAAAACGAAGCTGAAGCTCTGGGAGCAACTGGCGTTCACTGGCCGTCATGACCGTTTACCTCTGGACGAGCCGCGTGAAGCTCTGTTCTTTTCCACATGCGGGTCGGTTTAGGAGCTGGTCTGTTCACAATGATGTCACATACAGACCACATTTAAAAGACAATCGGAACAGCCAAACAAAAAAATCTGATTTAGTGAGAAAATCAGATTTGAGCCACTTCTACCTGCTGTGTAAACGCAGCCTAAAGCACCAGTCCAGCTTTAAATCAAACTGACACGATTTCCCTTTTAACTCAACACAGACAAGACCTGCTTGCCCCTTCAGCTTTGCAGTGAAGTGATGAGGCTAATGTACGAAGAATGAAAGCATCATCGTGAGAACTGCAGGCCTACATCGTCACACACTCGTCTGAAACCGTGTCGAGTTGTTCAGTAATGCAAACTCGTGTGGCTTCGGACATTTCATAACATACCGTTCTCTATAAAATATAAATGTTATCTACAAAATGGACAAAAGTACAGCGAAGATCCAGACAGCTGCTGCCCCTTTGAGCTGCAGGATGTCCATTCTTATAAAACATTTCTCGACATTTACCCAAACCACAAACTGATCGGGATCTTACATCGATCTTCAAGCAAGCGTTTGACAAAAATCAATTCCTCCCTTTACCACAAACGTGGTCCATCAGCCAGGAGCTCTGGCGCTGAGTCTGCGTATTCAGCTCCGCAGTGGAGCTACAAGTCCAACGTAGCTAAAGCCACAACCACCACAGCGCCAACCGCTTGTCTATAGAAAACTCCTGACCGCAAAGCGTTGCTACAGATTTTAGATCAATATTAAACCAGTTTTTCAAAATAAATAATTAAATAAATAAATCATTCATTCATGTGATCCGTCCTTCTGTAGGTTTACACTAGGCCTGGGAGGCTAATGTACGGAGAAATCTGCACTGTAGAAATCTATAAATAAATAAATAAATAAATAATTAAATAAATAAATCATTCATTCATGTGTTCCGTCCTTCTGTAGGTTTACACTAGGCCTGGGAGGCTAATGTACGGAGGCCATGACCTGCACTGTAGAAATCTTAAAAATAAATAAATAAATAAATAAGCAACTCGTTATTTCAAGATAAGCACCTTGTTATTTCTAGATTATTTTGCTATCTTGAAATAAGATAAATAACTCGTTATCTCAATCGCACGATAACAACTTTGTTATCTTGACATCACAAGATAATTAACTCATCATCTTAAGATAACGTGAGCTGTTCCTATTATTGTCTGGATTGTTATTTTAAGATAAGAAGAAAAGTAACTCATCGTTTTAGTTTTTTATCTTGTTTTCTCAAGATAATTCGCTCTCTCGTTATCTCAAAATAAGTAACTTGTTATCTCAAGATCACAACTTTTGTTATTTTGAGATGAGATAATTAACTCGTTCTCTCAAAATAACAATAACTATTTTAAAACAATAAATAACAATTATTTTTTTAAAAAGCTACTCGTTATTTTAAGATAATTTTGTTATCTTGATATAACAAGATAAATAACTCGTTATCTGAATCCATTAGCATCATGAGAGCTTTCCTGAATCCGCACGCTTGCTTTAAGCCGCGCCGAGTGACACCGAACCACTTTTTTTGTTCTTTCATCAGTTCAAGAGGAGCTTCAGCACTTTAGCATCGCTGCCATCATGCAGTCTCATTGAATTCCAATGCTATGAATGTTAATGGTGTTTTCTTCTGTTTTGTCTTAGCCTGTGTGTTCTCATATATATATGTGTGTGTGTGTGTGTGTGTGTGTGTGTGTGTGTGTGTGTGTGTGTGTGTGTGTTGCGGAGATTGGGTGTGTGTGTTTGCCGGATGCCCGTGCGCCTGTCTGACGGCGCCTGCTAAGGGCCAAATTGATTGGTGTGCTCTCTCGCTTCAGAAGGACCTGAACTCAATTTGCTTGCAATGGCTTCAATTTCCTGGCCAGCTCCAAATCTGCCCTCTTTTTTTCCCTCCTCCTTTTCGCTTTTTCTCTTCTCCTCCCCTCCTCTTCCTAGAAGGCTGTCATTTCATTTCATTAGCCCGTGTGAATCCACCTGCCCCTAACCCACTATTCATCCAGTAACAGAGATCAGTGTGTGTGCGTATATACACCCACCCCACCCCGCCCCCCGGACCACGCTGTCCTCTTCCGAAAAAGCCAGGAATCACACCTCTTTCCACTCCAGACGGGTGGAAACCATCTTACACTGCGCTCTCGACTCTACGCGTCCACACCTTTCCTTTAGCTTCTCTCTCGTTTGTGTTTACGAGAGCAGATCACCGCTGCAATTTGGGGATTGCAGACTATAAACTTGAGGGGGTAGAGGTGAGCAGGTGGGGAGGGGGTGGTCTGGGGGGGCTTTGGGGGATTATGGGGGGCTATGGGAGTGCCAGGCTTTTGCTTTGTGCTAGAACACCTGCAGACAGCCTGCTTCCTCTTAGCACAGTCGTTCGCAAAGGTGTGGAGCATCTTGGCCAAATGACCCGTTTTATTGATATTGTAAGTGAAAATAAGTAAACATCCTCTACAGAGACAGACTTTGGCTGATTATGTCAAACTCAGCAAATAACCGGAAATCGCCGTGTTTACTTGCGCGCTACGATGACTTATTTTCACTCAGCAAATCAGCTTATTTGAAGTTTCCATCAAACTGTAAGGCTTTAACTTTTATCTGGACATCTCTCTCTGCAAGAGCTGAAAGAAGCGGCAGAATTCTTTTGGAAAACTCTGTCGTCTCGTCCGCCCAGCAGTACCTCTCTACCACCCTGTTAGAAGCATGTGAGGGAAATATGTCGCATTAAACTACATTTTTGCGCCTTTTTCCTGAAAACAAAGGACGTAGATGAGATTTTTGGAGGTATTGCTCTAAAATGACTTGGCTAAAGTTCCACAGCTTACATCAACAAAGGCTTTGAAGCATTAAAACAGAAATGTTTTTGTTATTTGCACAGAGAAATGAGCTTCACTGTACAATAAGGACGCAAAGATCCACTCAGCCCACAATGTAATCAAATTAATCACACTGGATTTATGATTTGGTGCTCTTATCATATTCCGCACAACATTTGGAGAACAATGATTGTGATCACTACAATGACGTTGTTGCAGAACTTACTGAGAGCCCAGAGCCGGGAGGAGTGCTGGAGTGTTGACTGGCGCCAATTTGCAAACTTTGCTGTCCAAACATAATTAACAGACTGTCCATTCTCCACCATCGTCTCATCTCCACCATGCACGTGTTCACAGCTTTGCGTGGTGATATCACATTGTCACAGTGCGCTGTTACATCTCTACCGTACGACGTAATTCAAATCCATACCAGAAGTGACGCATCGATGTCATGTAATCGTACCGTAGGTGAAGTGCAGTCCAGTGAGCGTCTAACACACGCCGCCTCCGGCTCAGCTCTGTCGCTTCAGATGGAAATATCAGCTCTTTTTTCCCCTCTGCTTTCCTAACGGTTTTACGGCAGGTAGTTTAAAACATGACAGCATGAACAACACATCTGTTTACTGCGACAACATCACAACCGCAAGCTTTTACCGCTGTTCGGAATCACATAAGAGACACCCGCAGCCGCTGATACCACAGTGCAGGAGTTCCTTTGCCAACAACATAACCCTGCAGCAGAGACAAACCCTCGGGAACCCTCGGGGGGCAGCTCCGGAGCCACCTGTGGCCCTTTCACTTTAAATAGATTAAATAAAATAATCCTCCTCTACAGTAAAATGAAGCTCTGCTGATCCTTCAACACAGTTTAACAGTAAATGGTCTTAAACGCTGGAGTTAATGTAGAACTGCTGATTCACCCTGTAACCCTGAAGATCAGCGCAGATGGCTGGTCACCATAGCAACACTGACCACAGTCTCGCCCAGCTAGTAGCTTCGAAACGACAAGGAGAGGGATTTAAGACGGACATCAATCATTTGGAGACGAATGGACTTATTTGTGTTCGTCGTCATTCCAGCTGGTTTCCTGATACGTTTAATCTGCAACTAGAAACTGAAACACTAAAAAGTCTCGTTCGAATTTTCTCGTTCCACCTTAAACGGTGCTGCAGTTAAATTTGGCACCTCTGATGGCATTTAAGGCGGAACGGGAAAATTAGAACGAGAAGCTGGTGAATGACAAGCGACTTCAGCCTCGTAAAAAAATGACATTGAGAGACATTTCACAGAAACGGTTCTACTTCTGAGGGAAAGTTTCCTGCCAGAGATGCCAGAAAAGCGATGCAAGCTGAGCTGGAGCTCAAAGCAGAGCAAAGTCAGTTTACATTTTTTGTTTATATTATATTCTTCAGCCTATACCGGTATATCAGCACATACTGCTACATATTTACAGCCAATCTGGTCAAATGGAGATGAAATGTTGTGGTTTGTTTTGTTGTTGAAAGGACAGAATGGCTCTTCTTAGCATTTGGGTTGCGACCCCTGCTCTAGGCCTTCAGAGAAGGTAGGGATGCATCATTATAATGCAGTTTTAATGTATGGAACTGTCATAAGACAATACATTATTAATTAATATCATTACAGATAATGAGCAATTCTGGTGTTCTGAAATGAATGTAGTTGTGTTGGCACCTTCAGACTGACGCATTTGTTCATCCCTAGACGTGACGGTTACGGCGCTGCTCTGAGGACAGAACGAGGACAGCCGTGAAGTTTTTATAGCCGCTGCTAGCTGCTAGTCCGAGTCATTGGCATTCCCTCCTGCCTCAGACACTCTTAAACAAGTCTGGTTTATGTGGCATCGACCTGCAGGTGGAACTGGACAGTGTGCAGTGTCCACTTTAAAACCTCAGATTAATCCCTCTCTCTGACACGCTCACTGCATTAAACAGCCACTCTGAATTCCGCTCCTTTGAGTTTCAGACCTGGGCAGGTGAAAAAGCGTCCAGAGTGAGAAAAAATGTCATCTAATATTTCTCATATTAACATATTTACATGTAAACATATTTAAGGTCATTCAGTGTTTTAATTAAACACCTCTCAGCAAGTTTTAGTTTTCAGTGCGCTCACAGTCATCAGATTCATCGACGCAATTACATATTGTCACCAGAGAGGTCTCCAAATCCCCAAAACGTGCACAGTGCAGCCTTAAAGCTCAGTAACTCTATAGTACGGAATCTCTGTAGTGTAAATGTTTATGCTTTCTTTTTATAACGCTCATATCGGTCACTCCTCACCGTCCCATGTGGGACATGAACCAGTACCTCATGTGCAAAAACTCCATGTGAATTTTGGGCAAAATATCCTTATAGTGTAAATATTTGTATTTATTTATGATTCTCTATATTGTTAATTCTTTTGTGAAGGATCGAGTGCGTTTGTGATCCTTTTCACTCCCTCTTCTCTCCCTCTTCTCTCTCTCTCTCTCTCTCTCGCTCCATTTTCTTTCTCTTTCACTATCCCTCTCTTTCTTTCTTTTCCCCCTTTTCAATCTAATGTGTCTTTTTGTGTCATGATCTGCTCTGGCACTGGTGTCGAATATGAACACACGGATTTTGCATTATTGTGTGACTTTTCTCTCTCTCTCTCTGTCTCTCTCTCTCTGTCTCTCTCTCTCTGTCTGTCTGTCTCTCTCTCTCTCTGTCTCTCTCTCAATCTCTCTCTCTCTCTGTCTCTCTCTCTCTCTGTCTCTCTATCTCTCTCTCTGTCTCCCTCTCTCTCTCTCTCTCTCTGTCTCTCTCTCTGTCTGTCTCCC
>NC_051240.1:14580971-14583471 GCF_015220715.1 Pygocentrus nattereri | reverse complement strand
TTGTCTCTCTGTCCCTCTCTCTCTGTCTCTCTCTCTCTTTGTCTCTGTCTCTCTCTCTGTCTGTCTCGGTCTCTCTCTCTCTCTCTGTCTCTCTTTGTCTCTCTGTCTCTCTCTCTGTCCCTCTCTTTGTCCCTCTCTCTCTGTCTGTCTCTCTCTTTGTCTCTGTCTCTCTCTCTGTCTGTCTCAGTCTCTCTCTCTCTCTCTGTCTCTCTCTCTGTCTCTCTCTCTGTCTCTCTCTCTGTCCCTCTCTCTCTCTGTCTCTCTCTCTTGTCTCTCTGTCTCTCTCTGTCTCTCTCTGTCTCTCTCTGTCCCCCTCTCTCTCCGTCCCTCTCTCTCTCTCTCTGTCTCTCTCCCTGTTTCCATTTTGACGTGATGCCCTCGTCCTGGCCTGTTCTGGAGGATTGTGGGCCGGTGTTGGGGATGAGATTGGAAAAGGCTCCACTGAACTCCGGGGAAATTAAGCCAGTGTGTATTGAGGTATTGAAATGAAGTATCGAACATGTCGGTCCTGCTGGACTCGCATACACCCAGCACAGTCTCCTCACAGATCGAGGAGGAGCCGCCAATTCCCTTTATGAGTGCAGCCGAATTACGGCCGCCCTTGGAGCCTTCTAGAACCTTCCGCTATCGCCACACTGCCAGCCATTCAAAATCCCACCCGGAATATAAAGCGCCGGCTGGTGTCTAAAGCATGACACTTCCATTACCCAAGCCTGCGACACGGAAGGAAAGAGGTCCCTATATATGCAGTACGTGAATGTGCAGCATGCAAATACGCAGCTTCTGAACTCGCAGCATCTCAATACGCAGTTTCCAAATACAGAGTGTCTAAAACAGCTTCCCAGCGTGCAGCTTCCCAGTCACAGCGCCTGGAAAGGCAATATCCAAACACACTGCACGAAAACATGCAGCATCTGAATATGCAACTTCCAAAATCACAGCTTTCTAATTCCAAATATGCCGTTTCTGAATCTGCAGCTGAATCTTTCATCCCTCTATCCACCATCTGCTCTCATCTTTTTCAAACACAGCGGCCGCCTGACGACCTGTTGATTTTCTAATCTGCTTTATCTCCTCAGATACGAAGGACTGAACAGCAGAGAAACAGACTCGGCTCAAACACGCTGAAATAATAATAATATTTATTACAGAAGAGATGGTTTCAGTTTCAAAAACAGGAACACAGGAGTACAGAGAAGACGGGAAAATGAAGAGAAAAGATTAAAGAAAGAACAGAAGAGGAGAGGAGAGAAAATGAGAAGAAAGATCAGAGAAGGTGAGAAAGAAATGTAGACGAGATGGGAGAAGAACAGAAGAGAAAAGAATAAAAAAGTGAGAACAGACAAAAATGAGAAAGAAGAAGATAATAAGAGAAGAAATGGTAAAAGGAGAGATGCAAAGAGAAGAGAAACAAATAAAAGAGAGGAGATGAAAAAAATCTATGGAGAATAAAAAAGACTCAAAAAGTAGAAAAGAGAAGAAAAAGGAGAACGAGGAGAGGATGAGGACGCAAGAAAAAATACAGAAGGGATAAAAGAAGAACAAAAGAGAAGACATTAAAAAAGCAGTGATAGAAAAGATATTAAAGGGAAAAGCTGAGAAAAAAAAGAAGAAAAGAGTTGAGAAAAGAACAGAAGAGAACAGAAAGATAAGAAACATGAAAAGATGAAACAGAATAGGCGATAAAGAAATAAAGAAAATGATGAGAATGAAAGGTTGAGAAGATGAAAGGATGAGAGGCTGAGAAGATGAGAGGCTGAGAAGATGAGAGGATGAGAGGCTGAGAAGTTGAGAGGATGAGAAGATGAGAGGCTGAGAAGTTGAGAGGATGAGAAGATGAGAGGATGAGAAGATGAAAGGATGAGAAGATGAAAGGATGAGAGGCTGAGAAGATGAGAGGATGAGAAGATGAAAGGATGAGAGGCTGAGATGTTGAGAGGATGAGAAGATGAGAGGATGAGAGGCTGAGAGGATGAGAGGATAAGAGGTTCAGAAGATGAGAAGATGAGAGGATAAGAAGATGAGAGGATGAGAGGCTGAGAAGATGAGAGGATGAGAAGACGAGAAGATGAGAGGCTGAGAAGATGAGAGGATGAGAGATTGAGGAGATAAGATGAGAGGATGAGAAGATGAGAGGATGAGAGGCTGAGAGGTTGAGAAGATGAGAAGATGAGAGGCTGAGAAGACGAGAAGATTAGAGGATGAGAGGCTGAGAAGATGAGAGGCTGAGAGGTTGAGAAGATGAGATGAGAGGCTGAGAGGTTGAGAAGATGAGATGAGAGGCTGAGAAGATGAGAGGATGAGAGGCTGAGAAGATGGGAGCTGCTGTTGTACTGAGAGCAGTGAGTTCTGCTGTAACTCCGTAATTTCCTCACTGCATCCACTGTGGAGGAGTGTATTGTGGTGAGCAGCTCTGGTGTAGAAAGGGCGTCACACACTCCCCAGGAAGCTGATCATGTGTGAAGAGCTGGGGTGTGTGTGTGTGTGCATGTGTGTGTGT
>NC_051240.1:14560971-14575971 GCF_015220715.1 Pygocentrus nattereri | reverse complement strand
TAATCGCGGCAGATTCACACACACACACAGACACACACACACACACTGCTAACATCTCTCACACTCAGCCAGAAACACTCAGCCTCCTGAAGGCTTCACACACTCTACCCTGATCCACAGCCATCATCAGACACAGGCTCAGACCGGGTCAGTGTGTTTACAGCCGCTGGGCGTAAATATTTCACTCCACTGCGAATAGATATTCTTCAATCTAGACTTTCTGTGTCGTAGTGGGAGCCAGTTTCAGTTTTAACCCTTACATTTACAAAGGTAAGTGGCTGCATCAGAACATATTTATATATGCTTTTATATTTATAAATATGGAAAAAAATATATTCTTGGCAAATACCTGCTTGGAGACGTCTACGGCAAGAAGGAATGACCTTTTTGGAGCTTTTTGGTTCAGTTTTGGCCCATTACTCTTGGCAAAGTTCCCAAGGTTATGAGGGTCCCTCACAATTTTTAAAATCCTCTATCAATCTTCAATGGAATTTGAGTCGGTGCACTGGCTAGACCAGTCCTGGACATCTCCATTCCTGTGGACTGTAGTTTGAACCACAATCTGCTACACCTTTGATTTGTATTGCGTAAAAGTGGAAAAAAAAAATGTCAAGAGTGTTTTTCTTTCCACGAAACCAATTTTGTGGATTTTTCTCCACTAAGTTCTAACTCTGGAATCTGATTGGATGTAAAGTTTTCCTAGAATCATCATTAAAAGGCCATGTTTTTTTTTTCCCCTCACAGGCTTGAATGAGCTGCAACAGTTTGGGTATGTTTGTTCTATTTACCAACTATAGCACTATAGCAAACACCCAGAAACACCCTAGCAACCACCGGGGATACCAAAGCAACCACCTAGCAACACCCTAGCAACCACCTAGAATACCATATAATCCACTTAACACCTTTGCAACCACATAAAATTCCATAATACACCCTAGCAACACCCTAGCAACTGCTTAAGCTGTGAACAGGTTTTATAAGATTTTCACTTTCTCAAAAAGTGGTAGAGATGAAATTAGGCACTCCGAAATGGGGCAGTGCCCCCAGTGTCTCCAGGGTGTGACGGTACCCCTCCTGTCACCGGGATGGTACACTGAAAGCTATATTCCCAGTACCTTTAGTCAGGGAACATAACTGAACCATGAACCACTGAAATGATCTGTTCAAAGCTGTACTGACTCCACTCACCCCACCTCGCCTCCAGGCTTTTACTCTACTGCTCTGTTTTAAAACATTCGGTTATGAAAAGGAACAAATACCAACTTTTCACCTGGAGGACCTGATTTAAGCTCCACAATCAGACCTTAAACCCACTGCTGGAGCTTTGAGGGAGCATTTACACTGTTTGTACCTGTGCAGTACCTTTAGTTGAGAGTGTATGTTGTGTCTATTCTAATTATTTGCCTTTTGCAGAGCTGGCACACTCAAAATCAAACTAAATCAGCACTGGCCTTCATAAGCATGCAGAGCACTCGTGCAAAGCGCACGCGTACACATACCCAGAGGAAAACGCTGTAGTATCGTGCGATCTGTGTGAGCGTGCGTTAAGATAGCTGTTTGCTATTCATTCATTCATATCGCTACATACCCGCTGTGTACATACAGACTAGAGAGACGCTCACAGGTGTCGGAGGGCCCCTACATCTTTCTCATGCACACGTGTGCGCGCCTCTCAAGCAGGAGGCGAAGAAAGAAATGATAATAATAAAAGCGCTCTCCTCCGTGAGGAGCCGGTGATATACTGTAGCTTTCAGGCCTGCAGAATAAATAACCAGCTGCTGGCTGGCGCAGACTGATGCATGCTAAACAGCGCTGTTCTAAAACACTGCATCAAACGCAGACACGCCAGAGTCATTTCCCTCCACATCACAATACGGCGCGGTCGATTCTGCGGCCAGGGATCGATAAAAGAAAAATCAGGTGCGATTTGGCCTGTCACGGCAGACAAAGTGCGGGTGTGAGCCCCGCTGTTGCATTAGTGGTGTTGCGTTAGCGCCACTGCCTCGGCCCCGGCAGCACCCTCATCAATCCTGCTGTAATGCGCTTAACCTAACGAGCGCCGCGCCGCTGCCTGTTTTGTCAAGTTATTCAGGTCAAATCCTCCTTTTGTTATGCATCAGCCTGAGTCAAGCTACAGCACTGATTACAGCTACTGGAGCTTCTTCTCCTCGGAGTCTTTAAAGTGAAGGATAAGGAGAGGAGATGAGAGGAGAAAAGAGAAAGAAAGAGGAGAGGACAAAGGAAGAGAAGAGAGCGGCGGAGACGAGACGACGGGACGAGAATGAAATGGAGAAGAAAAGAAGAGAGCAGAGAAGAAAGGAGATAAGAGAAGAGGAAGAAAACAAGAGAAGAGAAGAAAGGAAGAGAGACGAGAGGAGAAAAGATGGGACGGGAAGAGGAAAGAAGAAAATGTGCACAGGGACAGATAAACGAGGGAAAGATAAGGGGAGCAGAGATAAGAAGAAAAAAAGATTAAAATGACATGAAAAAAACAAGTGAGGGAAAGAGAACAGAAGGGGAGAAGAGATGAGAAGTTAAAAAGTGAGAAGAGAAGTACAGAATGAAGACCAAATGTTAGAAGACAAGTTAAAATGGAAAACAAGAGGGGAAGAAATGAGAAGAGGAAAGCAAGAAGAGAAGAGAAGAGAAGAGAAGAGAAGAGAAGAGAAGAGAAGAGAAGAGAAGAGAAGAAAGACGTGCATGAAGTGCAGAGTAGAAATGAGGAAAAAAAGTGTTAAGAAAGTGTAAAAATGAATAAATGAGAATCGAAGAGAGGAGGAGAAGAGGAGAGAAGAGAAGAGGGGGAGGAGAAGAGAAGAGCAGAGAAGAGGGGAGAGGAGGAGAAGAGAAGAGCAGAGAAGAGGGGAGAGGAGGGGAAGAGAAGAGCAGAGAAGAGGGGAGAGGAGGGGAAGAGAAGAGCAGAGAAGACGGGGGAGGAGGAGAAGAGAAGAGGGGAGAGGAGAGGAGGAGAAGAGAAGAGCAGAGAAGAGGGGAGAGGAGGGGAAGAGAAGAGCAGAGAAGAGGGGAGAGGAGGGGAAGAGAAGAGCAGAGAAGACGGGGGAGGAGGAGAAGAGAAGAGGGGAGAGGAGGAGAAGAGCAGAGAAGACGGTGGAGGAGGAGAAGAGAAGAGGGGAGAGGAGGAGAAGAGAAGAGCAGAGAAGACGGTGGAGGAGGAGAAGAGAAGAGCAGAGAAGAGGGGAGAGGAGGAGAAGAGAAGAGCAGAGAAGAGGGGAGAGGAGGAAAAGAGAAGAGCAGAGAAGAGGGGGAGGAGAAGAGAAGAGCAGAGAAGAGGGGAGAGGAGGATAAGAGAAGAGCAGAGAAGAGGGGAGAGGAGGAGAAGAGAAGAGCAGAGAAGAGGGGAGAGGAGGAAAAGAGAAGAGCAGAGAAGAGGGGGAGGAGAAGAGAAGAGCAGAGAAGAGGGGAGAGGAGGAGAAGAGAAGAGAAGAGAAGAGGGGAGAGAAGGAGAAGAGCAGAGAAGAGGGGAGAGGAGAAGAGCAGAGAAGAGGGGAGAGGAGAAGAGCAGAGAAGAGGGGAGAGGAGGAGAAGAGAAGAGCAGAGAAGAGGGGAGAGGAGGAGAAGAGAAGAGCAGAGAAGAGGGGCAGGAGAAGAGAAGAGGGGAGAGGAGGAGAAGAGAAGAGCAGAGAAGAGGGGAGAGAAGGAGAAGAGCAGAGAAGAGGGGAGAGAAGGAGAAGAGCAGAGAAGAGGGGAGAGGAGAAGAGCAGAGAAGAGGGGAGAGGAGGAGAAGAGGGGAGAGGAGGAGAAGAGAAGAGTTCTATATTTCAGCTGTTCAACCATTAAAACTTCCAAATGTTCAAGACTCCAGTTACATCAGTCAGACTCATCTGAACAGAGAGAGGCGTTTTTCATCCCGACTGCAGAGCCGAGTGGAAATCTGCTCGGTTTTATCTCGGAGAAAATCCCGCTGTCTTTCAGAGAGAGCTCTGCTTTTCTCATTGCAGCCACGTTAAATGGGTTCAGTCATGCTTAACACACCATCTTCAAGGTGTGTTAGTCCCACACACTCTCATCCACCCCTCTCTATCCCTCTGTCAATCTCGCCCTCTCCCTCTCTACTTCACACGCACAGATAATTTATCAAAGAGCACAAAATAAAAGAAGCCGTTCTGCAACTGCTGTTTTTCCTCATTTCTGCATTGTCTGCAGTGGCTGTGCAGAAGAAAATGTTTTTTTTTTCATTGCTACTGAAGGAGGTAAAATGCCTCGCAGTGCGATGTGAACTACGTGTGTCAGTGCTGTTATGACCCCAGGCGAGACACTGCGCAGTTTAAAGCGGGCAGAGTGCACAGATCCACATTTCACAAGCAATTTTAAGAAAATGACACAATCTCAGGCAATTCTAATGAGAGCACATCTAAAGAGCCATTCGGAGTTTGCCCTTTAATCTTTCGAGCCGTGGCCTATGTTTCATTAAAGAGCCGCTGCACATGACAAGGAACCGAAACACTGTTTGCCTTTTGGATTTCCAACAAGAAAGAAATGCTGAATATTTAACGAGTCGTCCAAGGAGCTGTCGCAGCGCTTCATTCATATAGCTTAAAAAAATAATAAAACACACACAAGCGCATGCGCACACACACACGCGCACACACACGCACACACACACACACACACACACACACACACACACACACACTATTCCACCAGCATTCTCCAACATTAGCACAATAAAAATCATCAAAGTCCTTTAACATTTTGGTTTTTTTCAGGAGCTGATATTTAAACTGAGAAAGCAGAAAAGAGAAGCACTGACTTTGCAAAACAAAAGAAGAGAAGAGAAGAGAAGAGACGAAAGGTGATGAGAACAGATTAGACAAAACAAGAGAAGAAAAGAGAAGAGAAATTAAGAGATGAAAGGTGATGAGAAAAGAAAAAAGCTGAAGAAAAAGGTGAAAGATGATGTGAAGAGAAGAGAAGTTAGGAAGTGCACAGAGAGTGTAAGAGGTAAGCAGCAGACTAAGACAAATCTTCATAGACGTATCAGATGAAAACATCTGAGAAACACACACACACACACACACACACACACACACACAGAGAGAGCTGTGTAAACGTGTCCTCCTCATCACCCGTGTGTGACCTGATATCTTACTGTAGTGCAGAGCTTCATCGGCTCCATAAAGCTGTTCATTATCATATCAGTGTAAGCAGCAGCAGCACAAAAAAACTACTGTATCACTGCCCAACTCTCCCCACTGTAAGAGCACAGAAGGTCACACAGTTACTCTAAACCTTTCACTCTTTACACAAGCCTTTACACATCAATTTCTGCAAACTCACTCAACCAGTCACTGCTGACGTCTCTGACGTTGGCATGGTGACACCCAAGCTGCTGGATCAGCTGCGTCCCAGCAACTAGAACTTCTTGACAAACTGTCAGATGAATTAATTGTGTCTTTTCCTTCATGTGCTGCATCTCCAACAGCAGCTCTGTGCTTGGACATCTGAGCTGGGCTGTGTACGAAAGCACTGTTTCAGCCCCTAAATGAAGTGCTGATGCACTCTACACCCTGTTTGGTTTTCCAAGATCAAATGTAGCCTGCTTAGGACCACTGGTTCTCAAATGTATGGAGCAACGTAGATCTGTTTGAAGATGGCATGCCTGTTTTTATTTATTTATCTCCTGGGTACAAAAACAACAAAATTCCAAAATCCGCTATTTATACTTTTGATAGTTTTGTATATGGGGTACTGTGCAAAACCTTTAGGCACCACCTGAGAAAACAGTTAAAATGCTGTTTATCTGTTCAGAGAAACTAATACTAGAATAAATTAAAACAACTTAAGCAAGTATTCATTCTACACACATCACTGTGTTCGTTTCACCATTTCCAAACACACGAAAACAGTCAGTGTCACTGCAGTGCTGAGAATGACCCACCACCCAAACCTGCTCTTTGGGGCTTAATTTCAATATGTAGTTATGTTATAACTGAAGTTTGGGGGGAGGAGCATGCTTGAAACCCCTTCCTCTTCCAATCTAACACCCTATGAATTCAAGTCAAGTCAAAGTTTATTTAGTTTATTTATATAGTGCTTTTTACAAGTGTTGTCACAAAGCAGCTTTACAGAAAAACCTGGGTCCGAGCCCCCGTGAGCGTCGCCAGTGGGGATGGTGGCAAGGAAAAACTCCCTAAGAGCAGGAGGAAGAAACTTTAAGAGGAACCAAGACTCAAAAGGGGAACCCATCCTCCTCTGGACAACACCGTACAGCAAACGGCGTTAGTATTAAATTCACAGCTTCACTTTTTGTTTCCGTGACGAAGGGTTCACAATCCCTACTGCCACCCCATCTCCTCCCTGTTCCTCAGTCTTACTACAGCCGTGACCGGTCTGGACTTCTAGCTACAGGCAGAAGCTGCCCAGAGCTCCAGCCCAAGTTCTCAGAGTTCAATCAGACTTCCCTAAAACTACCACTATACTGAAGCCAGGCCTGAACTCACAAACAGATATGTGACCTGCAGCTTGTTCGGTCAGATTCCTACATCAGGTTCCGAACCTGTGGTTTAAGCTTATATAATCAGGGGTGACAATGGAGCAACCAAACACACTGGGCTGTAAAATGCTGCGTAGACTGACTGGAACAAAACAACATTCAGGTTAATCTGGCAAATATTAAAGCTGAGCTGAACCTGATATTGCAACAGTTTTATGGGTCTAGATGTGAGATAAAATATTACTATTTTGGGGGGAATTGACAACATCAAAGCATATTTGATATAATAATGAGGGCTTTTTGCTTATTTTGCAGCACGCTCGAGATCGGCTGTGTTTACATGCAAAGATTTTTGCCTTAAACTTAAACTTTCCGATAGGGAATATAATCGGATATAGGGTATTATTCTATTTAACGGATTATTTACAGGATTACCCACCTCGATCAATCGGAGAGAAATTGTATTCCGAATGTCCTCAATCAGACTACACTACTTCAATTGAAGTATTTACATTCACATATTCTATTCCGACTGAGCTATTAGTTGGATTATTAAAGGCTTATTAGGCAGCATGTAAACGTGGCTATTGTGTGCTATTGTGAAGAACATCATGGATGTGATGATCTACTTTATTGTCTTAAAGCCTGCAACCAAATCAGAGCCGTGATATTATTTGCGATAACACACTCCCTCTCGTTCTATTGCTTAAATACAGAGATGGACACAAAGATACACCAACACACTGTTAATTAAGTTATAAACACTGTTTAAAGCCTGGTTTGTCTGAGGACCCTAGCTTAATATAGGACAGCACCAACACAACCCCTGCACAACAGTGCTAATACCTTAACATCTGCACACCTGGTTTTAAGAGTCAGCTGCTCTCAGGTTTCAGTCAAAGCCAAACAAGCTTTATGTCCTTCCACTAAAAAGTGCTCTCACACTCACTCTCGCACTCTTTTCCAGGTAGATCAGAAGTGCTGGTGTTCTCTCCTGGCCAGTTGCGTCAGTGGATCATTGTGTACAGCAGAGCCGTATTTCAGCGCTGACTGAGTCGTGAGAGGAAAAAGAAACGGAAGGGGAAAAAAAGAGGAATGATTCCGCACCCAATGCCCAGTCAGACAAATCATAACGAAGTTTACACCCATCGCCTCAACGTAGGAGAGCCGTAAAACAGAGGAGAGTTACAGCCCCCATTACTCAGACACCCGAAATAAACGCCTGAAATAAATGTCACGTTGAGGAACAGAGTTGCTCCATTCAGAACATGCAAATCACACGTCCGTTTCATCCCCCTCTCTCGGGAGACTCGCAGGATCATTCCCGGCTTTGATGACCTCGCACAGAGGATTCTCCGCTGACTGACGCTTCGGTTGATAACATAGTTCTAGATTTTTTTAATCATCTTCTGCTCACAATAGAAGCCGAGGCGGGGAGGGAGATCAGTCCCATAGGGCTCAGAGAGCTGCATGCTCACATGCTTAGGATTCTACCTTCAGAGCATCCGTTCCACACAGGGAGCATCGGGTGAGGGTCCTTCTCTAAATTTAGTTTTTGTTCCCTGTACGGTTATAGTATGATATGGTGATAGTAACAGAATTAGGACTGTTCTATTGATGAAATAGAACCGCATGCCGTGGATATGTAGACAAGTGAGCTACATACATTCCCATAGTTTCACTAATTTGCATGTTTATGCTATATCATGTTCCATGGTTACGCTACATGTATTTCTGGGCACTCACGTGTATTTATGTGTAGTTATGCTATACCCATATTTGTGAACTTGAGTGGACACCTCAGTGTCGCTGCTGGACTGAGAATAGTCCACCAACCAAAAACATCCAGCCAACAGCGTCCTGTGGGCAGTGTCCAGTGACCACTGATGAAGGACTAGAGGATGACCAACACAAACTGTGCAGCAGCAGATGAGCAGTCGTCTCTGACTTTACATCTACAAGGTGGACCGACAAGGTAGGAGTGTCTAAGAGTGGACAGTGAGTGGACACAGTGTTTAAAAACTCCAGCAGCACCGAAGTGTCTGATCCACTCGCACCAGCACAACACAGCAACACACCACCACCATGCCAATGTTACTGCAGTGCTGAGAATGACCCACCATCCAAACAGTACCTGCTCTGTGAGGGTCCATGGGGGTCCTGACCACTGAAGAACAGGGTAACAGAGTATCAGAGAAACAGATGGACTACAGTCTGTAACTGTAGAACTACAGAGTGCAACTATACAGTAAGCGGAGCTGATAAGATGGACAGTGAGCGTAGAAACAAGAAGGTGGTCAGAACGTTACGCCTGATCATTGTTTGTGCCATATCACCCAATACGCGTCCTGTGGTGTACTGCCATCTGTCAGAATGACAGTGTGGATCACATGAGCATCAGAGCATTACAGAGCATGCTTGTTGTCGCTCCTCTATATCTGATCTAGGAATATTTATGAACGTGACTTAAACCTGATTAGGCAAACAAAATAAAACGCACTGGTGCCACTTACTCCCTCTCTCTCAGTTCTGCATGGAGTTCAGTGAAAAATCTAACAAATCAAAAGCTCAGTCTACTCCAGACCTGACCTGAAATTTAACAAACAAATATACCGACAACTTTTCCTTGTCAGCTCTTATAGTAGTTACTAGTTACAGCAAAACAGGGAACATGAATAATAAAAAATGCAGAACACAAAAGAGTGAGGAGGATATAAATATTAAAGAGTTTACTCCTCCTCAGTCTGAATGCCTAATGCGCTCAGCCAACCTGTTATGAGGCAGTTCAGCAGAAAAAGGGAATTTTCCAGGAAAGAGTGATTCAGGCTCATTCGGGCTGAGAGGAGGATGAAAGAGGGATTTGTTGTTTAAAATGAAAGAGCAGAAGCATCTTTGCTTTCTATGTTCTTCACTCAGACACTTCAGAGGAGAAATGGAGACCTTACAGAGCTGCTAAACACCAAACTTAACCCTATCAGGGTGGGTCACGAGAGAGAGAGAGAGAGAGAGAGAGAGAGAGAGAGAGAGAGAGAGAGAGAGAGAGAGAGACAGAAAGAGAGAGAGAGAGAGAGAGAGAGAGAGAGAGAGTGAGTTTCTAAAATGCAGTAAGGCTAGATTTTATTGTTTGAAGTATTGTTTCCATTTTATTTCTTGTTAAAGTCGCCACTCAGTTGCTTCTTTAAATTTCCATCATTTATTTTATTTATTTTTCTCCCAAAAATGGTAATACATTTTACATTTAGGGCATTTGGCTGATGCTGTTATCCAGACCAACTTACAATCTGATCATTTTTACACAGGTAGGCGAATGTAGTGTTGGGAGTCTTGCCCAAGGACTCTTAGCGGTATAGTGTAGGGTTATACTGTCGTCACCACTGAGCAGCTTTTCAGTCGGCAAACCGACCCAATATCAGGTTCAGCTCAGTTTGGTCAGTTTCTCCAGATTAGTATTAATGTTGTTTTGTTCCAGCCGGTCTGTAAAGCTTCTTACAGCCCGTTTAGTTTGGCGAATGGTGTTGGGTTCATTTCTGGCTGATTCCAGGTTGTTCAGCTGTTCTTCTGTCACAGCTGACGACTGAAAAGCTGCTCAGTGGTGACGACAGTTTGGGAATTTAGTGTCGTCTCGTCTTTAGAGTCGGACCAAATCGGCTGTCGGTCAGATGTGGTCTTAACAGTGTCTGTTTTCTGTTTGTGTCCAAGTAAGAAGTAAAAACGTTCAAATGGCTCGAGCGTCTCCTACTGCTGTCAGAGTCGTTGCTTAGTAACAGTGGAGTGTCTCAGTGGAGTGATAGTGCTGGTGAAAAAGCTGTGATGTTATGGTGAAATAACAGAACGGTTAGACGCCTCTTAATTCCTGCCAATAAACCCGTCTGAGAGAGGAGAGAGGGAAATGTGAGGGACAAAAATGGAGTGAAAGAATAAGTGAAAGCACCCAGAGAGATGAAGCTGTAAGAGTTTGATGCTGCAGGTGGATCAAAATGTGAACCAAAGCAGTGCCTGAAGCTAACACAGCCTGAGCCCTGCAGGATCTGAGCCCAACCATGAGACTGTATTACCACTTTCAACACGCCGTTATACAACCTTCAGAGAGTCGTTCACTGTCCAGGCAGAGCCGTTCAATTAGCACTAAACCAGAGCAGAGAGGCTGGTAATGATGCAGCAGGGGCCACGACAGCGTCTCTAATTAATATTTGTTGTGCCGGTCTTGTCTTGTGTAGCACTTTTTGGAGTCTTAGTGCATTTTTTTATTCACACACTACTAGAGCTTCTCGCTATTTTATTTCCATGCTATCTAGATTGATTAGATTGTGTTGTGCAGCAGTTTGGCCAACAACTGAGGTTTCTAAAGGTTCCGTATCTCAGAAATGTGGGAAAAGGGGGACATAATGACTTTTACACTTTTATATTCATGTTAGTTGCATTTTTATTGTTGTTTCTTTTTATTTGCACTTTTATTTTGTGCTTTTTAATTATATGTATTAGAATGCATATTTTCTGCTATTTATTGTTTGTTTATTATATTTTGTTTTGAGCTTTAATGAGCTTTATTGTGTTTTAGTGTTTCAGTAAATCCTTCAGGAAATTCTTCAACTTGAAGCCTCAGTCTAAACCCTGGAGGAGGCTTTAGTCCAGCACGCTCCACTTTACTTAGAGTGGACTAATACAGCTTATGAGCTCTTATAACTGGTTATGAACAGTATTCATAATGCATTATGTTAACAATTCATAACTTATAATAAGCAGGGTTTTAATGTGTAATGCATTTTTTAAAATTATTTATAGCCATGATTATGATGCCTTATGAGTGCATTATAACATGTTACAAATATGTTTATAGGTGCTTACGAGCGTGACATTCATAGAAAGTGTTACTGAAGATGCCAATGCACAGATTTTGGGTCAATTCATTTTGCGTGGAGGCAATGATGCTTTAAAATAAATTTTACAGTGTTTAATATAGATACTAGAAAAAAAAAACATTTTTCCACAATATGGGTTTTTTAAAATGTCCTTAATCATTCATTATGACAGAGACAACTCTCTACTGTACATAACCCTAATATTCATAATCAGTTATGAAGCATCAGATCATTACCACACCGACACAACTCGACGTCACGCCTCAGAGCTATTCTTAACCCAGCCTCCTCTGTTCTGCTGATGGCCCACAATTCTAAACTGCTGTTGGTCTAATAGTCATTAAAGTGCCTGGACAGGGGCAAACTGGGGGAACATGGGGCTAAAATATGAATAACAAAAGAAAGCAGAAAGCATCCACTGAGACACATCATTGCTTTGTTTACTTGAGCTTGATCTGCTTCTTCAGTTGGAAATTCTGCTCTGTTTTCTATTTTAGCTAAAACTTGCAGTTAAAGCCAACATTACTGAAAAAAAACATCAAAGAATTCAGTCATTTTTTTTACACTTCCAGGTGACGGCAAAGTCACCAAAGACTGCTACATCAGCACTAATTGCATCAGAATGGAAATTAGACAGGAATGTCGAGGAGTAGACTTTCATAACAATTATTACTTTGGAAAGTTTGGCAAGGCAAATGTTAGCAGTGCAAAAATACATATTCTTCATATTTACCTTGGTGGATTTGGAAATAAATTGGTGGACATCAATTTTGCTTTGGAAGCAAATCCCATACATTCAATAGGGTGAATCGTAAACTTTTCACTGGCTCAGAAAACTGGCTCAAACAGCCTCCATCAGCTTTTATTTAGAGATGAATCCATGCGGGACTGGAAGAAATAGCACCAGACCTGATTCTTTTTTCCTATTTAGCCCACTGCCGGTGACCTAGCACTGCTAATACACACCTAGAGCACCCCGAAACACACCAGGGGAATCTGCATGCTATTCCAGTGGAGCGACTGGGATTTAACTGCGGCATCTTCTCTCTCGCCCTCTCTTCTTCTCTCTCTCTCTTTCTCCATCTGACCGTTTAGCCTCCCGAACCCTCAGCCGGGGTCTAACACTCATCCCTGTAATGTCAGCTAATTATTCACCCGGCGCTCTCACGCCTACTTCACACACTCCTTCAATCCAACCACACACTCCACGGGATTTTCTAGAAGAATCTCAACAAGCACTCCACTCCACTCACTGCGTCCGGTAGGAGCTCGGATTCACACCTGCAGATTCACACGTGCACAAAATGGAGCACACATGCATGTAAAGACCTGGAAGACTTAAAATAATAATAATAATAATAATAATAATAATAATAATAATAATAATAATAATAATTCAGAATTTGACAAACTTTAGGAACTAAAGACTCAGATTTTAAAATTTTAATATTGATCAAAGTCAATTAAAAAAAGAAAAAGTAATAACCCTTGTGTGGTGTTGGGGTCTGTGGGTAAAGTTTACCAAAAGAAAAATGATTTTTCATATTTAAACCCCAAACTTCTTTGCCTTTGCTCATTTTCTGTGAAGAACATATAAACTAAAACATTTTCTTTGACTTCACACTGTTCACCCCACACACGTGGTGTCGGGAATAAAAGGGTGAAGGTTCTGTGTCCTTCACTCTGTCCACCTCCTATATGGCCTGCTAGACAGACCTCAAATCCAGAGAAGAGAACACATCTCAAGAAGCCCAAGATGGACAGAGGGACACAGCAAACATGCATCACGCGCTTCACACAGAGAAATCTCTGCTCCTCATGTTGTTCAGCAAAGGCGAGTCTATTACCGTAAACTTGCTCCAGTCGTTTGACGGTGTGGGTTTCAGGCATTTAATGATGCATAATAGTGATAACATGGAACTACAACATGGAAGCGAACCTCAGACCACTGATTTCACGAGGGTCAGTGATCGGTTCTCTGGACTGTTCCTGGGCTCGAAAACAGCTTTCACACGTGACCAACCGTACCAAACCTGCAGAGGAAGCGGTCCTGGGTGGGACCTTCTTCAGGCTGTTCATCGAGACTTTTTTGCTTTCACTTTTTCAAAACTCTAAAACTTTCTCTGTTTGTTTCCAAGTTTAAATAAAAAAGACCTATATATAAAATTGTTTACTGTAAATTCTACTCCACACACACACACACACACACACACACACACACACACACACACACACACACTCTCTTTCAAATGCACACATATCTACACATTCATACACAGTCAAACAGCACTGTAAAAGTCAAAGTCACCACCGTTCTGTTATTTAATTTCCAGCCAAAACTGATATTGATGTGTATTTTGGGGGAGAAATAAATATAAGACAGTCCACCTACATAAAGAAGAGGAAAGCAAAAGCAAAAGAAGTGTTCAAAAGAAAAAGAAAAAAAAAACTAAAGAAAATGTGATGGGGACCTGATGGACCACCAAAAAGTCCCCATCAGATAAACTGCACTTAGAGCTTTTATCTTCCAAAAGAAAATCAAGCTGCTTCAGATCCACAGGTGCCTGATTTCACAGCTGTCAAGATGATGTCAGTGAGAAAAGGAAACAGAAGAATAAAGAAGAACAAATGCGAATCAAATGAAGAAGCTACTGATGTTCGCAGAGCAAAGGACTGGCCACCCTCAACATCACCGAATGTGTTTGGGATTATTTGGAACGTGAGGAGCAGAAAATATCACCGAACTTCGGAGGCGTGGAGAAACATCTGTGCAGATTCCCGCGAAGTGCTGACAGTGAGTTTAGTGAATAAAGCTGTAGTAAAGGGGACAAGTGGACACAGCAAATACTGAAATATATGATACATATTTAGTTGCTAAAATTTCCTTGTAAATTTCTTTTAAATATAAACGTAACGTAAGGACATTGCAGGCTGTCTCTGTAATCTCCCCAGAGCACAGTGGGCAGCATGTAGGGTCCTGTGTGTGTGTGTGTGTGTGTGTGTAGCTCTGAGTGAAGCTAATCAGTGCAGAGTGAGTGAGATAATCTGACGCTTTCCATCCTGCGTGAGCTAATCCTCTGCTTCAGCCAAGATAGGATAACACACACACACACACACACACACACACACACACACACACACAGCCAGCAAGACTCAGGTTGAGAAAGCCACTATAAAGCAGTAGAATAGTCCAGTTTTATTTGTAGACATATAAAACTTTCCCTTATCCAGAGTCTAATTGTTAACTTATGACATTTTGTAATAGCAGCTAACTTTACCCTACAACTGTGATTAACCCCTTATTCTCCAGGGCATGTTTTGGTTTGTCCGTCTGAATTGTCGTGACCAAATCATAAGACAAATTATTCAGTAACTGCATGTAATTTTTTTTATTTCGTAAAAGCTCCTCAGATTAACAGAACTTGTGTTTTATGATCTCCACACGTCACTACCTGCTCACAATTCACTGCTGAGAGCCAAAAATCTGCGCCGCTCTTTGTGTTATTTTCTAAAAGTGATGTTTCCAGAGCAGATCACTGAAGAGACGCCGTCTGTTTATAGTTTAGAGCCCAGATTTGGGGAAAAACGGGTCGACTTTCAGTAGAAAAACAAAGTTCAGCTTCTTTTATTATAAGGGTTTAAAATGACATCACCGTCTATTAGACTGGAGAGAAGAGCTACAGC
>NC_051240.1:14513471-14555971 GCF_015220715.1 Pygocentrus nattereri | reverse complement strand
ATTGGTTTCTGTACTTAAGTATTTTTATCGTGTATCTGTACTGAAGTTTCTCCGTTCTGGGCGACTTTTTCCTTTCACTCCACTACATTTCAGAGTCTAATCTCCGACTTTTTCCTCCTACATTTTGAGAAATCTGTCGTTCCTTTTGGTTTCTGTGTGTATAAAAACGTAACATGTCAAAACGAAAGAAGCGCAAAGCCAGAGCACCAATCAGGGCCCAGCGGTCACTTTGTTTAGAGCTGGTTTTGACCTGTTGGTCATACCGACCCAGTGCAGCACGCGGTTCAACGTCAGCGCAGCAGCGTAAAACTTTGGGAGAGTCTGTTCAACATAAATGATGAACTAACCTAACTTTGTGTAAATAGAGCACAATATAGAAATATGTCCACATATGCAGTCGAGACTGACGCGGCTTTTTTCTGAATTTCTACAAACACCATTTCATTTTATAGTAAATGAGTTTGGGCTGGTTTATGTTTATGAACAGACGCCTACAGATCAACATAGTAAAGGAGCTCATCTGTGATCCTGAGTTTAAAGCCAGTTTTTATTCAACTTAAACTTGGAACTAAGTTGTAAATAAATCTGAAACTGAAACTTTGCTTGTGTGTAAAAAGTGATTTCAGAGCCACTCGGTTCTCCCTGATGGAAACTGTTTACCTTCAGTGTTTTGTGCTTCTGATCATTTTAATAGACGTCAGCGTCACTAATTAATGACGTTCTATTAAAAGACTGGTTTACCAAGAGAGACGCTGGAGGACTTTCACCTGAAATGAGTTCATGAAGCCAGTCTGGTTATAAAAATGATAACAGGACATCAGAGCCAGAATTACTCTTTTAGTACTTTTACTTTATACTTAAGTACATTTGAAGGGAAATACTTTAGTACTTTTACTCAAAGGGAGGAACGTCTACTTTTACTGGAGGAATATTTTACCTTGGGGGTCTCGACTTTAACTCGAGTACATGGTTTGTGTATTTCGTCCACTACTGCCTCCGGCAGGTGTTCAGTGGCCAGCCAACCTTTCTTTTCCTATTCAGTGGGGGCTACAGCATCGCAATTTGTGGATGATAGCAATCAGCAAAATGCATAAACCAATAAATAAACCTATAATGCATGTAAAACATGACATCTGTACATCTCGGACATCAACCAGCCAAAACCATCACAGAGTCACTTCATCAGGACCACTGTACTGATACTGAGTAGGGCCTCCCTTTGCTCTCCGAACAGTCTTAATTCACCATGGCATGGATTCCATAAGATGTTGGAAACATTCCTTTCTTTTTGGTCCATTCTGGTCCATGTGCACTTGACCGTTTTCAATAAAGTCTAAATATGCAGTTCTCTGTTTTGAGTGGAGTCCAATGTCTGGTCTGACAGCTGGTCTGGGAGAGAGCCCACTTTCATTATTCTGTTTCGGCCTGACCCCAGACTGAGTCATAGCTTATCGAGCAGTCATACAGGAGGCAATGCAATGCAAAGCCCCCCCAAACACAGGAACAGACACTAGTGTGTCCCCAACAGCTCTCCATGTGGCTCTTGCACACCTTTTCCCATTAAGTTGTCAAACATCTCACACATCACTCCAATAGAGGATACAGTGCTAAAATCAATATCAGAACCCTGCAACCTGTTTGCCTCTGACACTGCGGCGCCTGTGGACTTCACCACACACACACACACACACACACACACACACACACACACACACACACACACACACACACACACACACACAGTGTTCAGCTGATGGAATTGATTATGTTCAGACTTTCATTCCGAAATGCCAGAATGATTCCCGCAGGCAGTGGCCGCTGTTTGGCTAACGGACGACAGGAGAGTGTGTTTGATCCCAGGGTCGTCTGAATGTCAAAAGGAGCAAGCGCTGATCCAGGCCTAATAGACCTATTCATGCTCCGCCCACAAATGCCTTCTCTCATAACTACTGTTGTTAAGGTTTTCCATGACAATGGAATCAATTTCTTTCAACCTAATGAGAAACCGCAGCACACAAATCAGCGTTGAGCCGGTGAGAGCTGGAATAGTCGTACCAGACGAGCTCTGGAAATGCAGCCGGTAAAGGATTCAACTGGCTAGTTTGAATGGGATAAAGCATCTATGTAATTTTCCCAAATGACCTCAGATAGCCTGAATCAAAACACCATAGCCTGGATATTCATTTCAGCGTTAAGGAGACAAAGCCAGACAAACAAAACGACAGAAACACCTTCCCAGTTAACGGCAGATAGAACAGCGTTAGGCTAGTATAACAGAATCATTAAAAAAAAGATGGATCGCAGAGGAATAATGGGTCAAAATCAATAAATCACTCAAATTACAGCACCTCCCATCAGTCCAGCTCAAACAGCACTCTGGCCACAATAATATGCAGAGTGTTAATAATTTCAAATGATATTTATTTTGTATGTGTGTGAAAACTCACAGTTATAATGGATCAGGGATAGTTTTTGACATGCAAGCAAAGTGTTTATGGATAAACGTCTGATTGATCTTCAGCTGTTCAACTGTTTCTAGTTGGCCGATCATTGGCTAAAGTTTCACTGAAGTTTCCCTGAGATTTACTCACATTTTCCCGATCCTAGTCATCATTAATACCAACGTTACAGCAAAGACACAAAGCACGACATGTCTGCAGCTGTCAGTAATGACAAGATAACTGGTGGTCAATGTTCTGTTTATCAAGCAGGTGTTTATGCAGCTACATGAGTGACGACATGCGAAACACTCGAAGTTCTTTTTGTGCTCTAAAAGAAATCACAAAACTGAGCGACGTGCAAATTTCTCATCAAACATCCATAAAGCTGCTGGCTGCCTCCGTAGAAAACGAACGGGAGGTGAAGAAAATATTCTACTGTGATGAAAACGCAGCGGAGCCAGCGCGGGACCTCGGGGTCATGTGAAGGTCAAACAGAGGAAGCGCTGATCCAGGAACAGGAGCTTTCTGCGACAGGTGTGCTCAGGTAATCCAGCTAAAGCCGAAATCATCCGGACTGGATTTTCAGCACAAAGCGGAATGACCATGAACCTGACCGGGTGACGTTCAGATCAGACGGAGTCGCTGACTTTGATCCGCGGACAATTTTTGCTCCGAGCTATGATGAAAAATAGGTGACACACATTCTCTCTCACACACCGTCGGAGAGTGCGGCGCACCAGGGTTTCACCGCGCCTGTGAAGCCAAGCTTGTATTGTGTGATTTTAGCCCGTTTTTAAGGCCATCTTGGTCGGAGCTGATGGAATCTCAGCATCGGTATGAATGTTTGCTTCATCGGTCACCATCTGACGTGAGAAGTGATGCAGATTAGCTGCCTAAAGCCCATTTCACACCAAATGCGACGGGTCGCGCATGTTGATCTGGAACCACGACGCTTGGTATTTCGCACTGGAAGTGACACACAAGCATCACAAAGCAAGAGCAGCTGCTGTTTTTATTGCGTTTTCATGTAATATAAATGTCTACATTGTCTGTTTATTACAGATATAAACTATGCAGATGAGAAAAACATCAACAGTAAAGTCATGACTAGCTGCCTTGACTGTTTCTGGCTCTCATTAGATGATGTATCTCTATATGAAGAGCAGGAGAGATGCCTTCACAACATTAAGTGACTCAAGGGGTGTCAGTCAGCCTGTCGAATAGTTAAAATAGATTTCTTGATGCGTTTATTAGCCTGGATTGTATATTATAGCATAGACATTGCATTTCTTTACTGATTCTGCATAGAATGATGGGAAATTGCATCGGTTAATGTTTTTAGGGCATCACATCTCATCTGACACCCAGGGTAAGACATTTGATGGGCTTAGGTCCTCAATGCTTCTTGGCTTCTTGAGACTTGGGGGACTTTTATGCATATTATCCATTCATTCAGAACCAATAGCCTATTGTGTTTTGCACACAGAAGAGTTAGACCTCCGCATTTAAGCCATGAAACACTCACATACACACACACTAGGGGGCAGTGAGCACACTTGCCCGGAGCGATCGGCAGCCCTATCCACGGCACCCGGGGAGCAATTAGGGGTTAGGTGTCTTGCTCAAGGACACCTCAGCCATGGACTGTCGGTGCTGGGGATCGAACCGGAGACCTTCCAGTCACAGGGGCAGTTCCCTAACCTCCAGCCCACGACTGCCCAAAAATGGTGATTTGGTAATATGATGAAAAATAAAATAAATAAATGAATAAAAAATAAAAAAGTCTTTGCAAAAATAGGCCAGAGAGACTGCTTCTCGATATTTTTGCACGGTTTTTGGGCTCACAGTGTTTTGATGAAACATCGTTATTATAGACTGACCAGAGACGGAGCTGTTTGGTGATCAGACTGCAACTTTTCTTACAGTGTGACCATCTACATCGGTCAATTTAAACATGCACTGCTTTGTAAAAATATTCAGTATATGCCTGGCTCATATCGCCAACATTGCAACTTCATAAAGGAATAAAAATATGAATAACTTCAGTGCATGCTAATATACCTTAAAATTGATAGGTTATTCTATAAAATATACATTAAATATTCTATATATACACACATTTTACATATATGTGCATTGCATATTCATAAATCCCCAAAACGGCTTAACAATTCATTTAGACTTTGTAACTTCAACAGCACTTTTTCCAGTTTTTGATTTCCTAATTTGAAATTGTCACCTGCCCTCTACGTTCTGTGAATATCTCATGATGAGTGGATTAATAGAAATAATCCAAAATGGTAAGATTTGAGTGATGAGATGATTATTTTGTTAATACAGGCTTTTGTCTGAAGCCTTAGTCTAATTTCAAAGCTTTTTATGTAATTTTTTTATACAATACTGAGGCCTGAGAAGTCCAGAGCTGAGAGAGTGACGGCAGATGAGAGGAGAAGTAGAAGTGCTCTTTAGGAAACATGCGAGAGCCAGTTAGCTAAAAGCCTCTGAATCAATCCAACTCCGGACACGCCAGCGACTGCCATCCATTCATTTCCAACAAGTCGCGAATGAAGCTCAGACTGTTCGATTGTGCTCTTTAGAATCAGAACCGAGCTTTACTGGCCGGCTCTGCTGCGCATACAAGGAATTTGGTTTTGAGTACAGGAGCTCACAGAGCGCAGAATCAGACAGACATTCACCTTAGAGAATAAAATAAATATAAAATATAACAAAATAAAATAAAATAAAACCTGCATTTCTACCATCACTCACACACACACACACACACACACACACACAAACCTTACATTGTGCAGAGTATGGGTCTAAAGTTAAAGTGCTGAGAGCAGCAGCAGTTAATGGGTGTATAGTAGCAGAGAAAGGGGTCAATGAGGTGGCAGTCTGATAGGTGGGGTAATATGGCAGGTGAGTGGGGTAACAGACAGATAGGTGGGGTAATATGGCAGGTGAGTGGGGTAACAGTCAGATAGGTGGGGTAATATGGCAGGTGAGTAAGATGCTAGAACAGACACTGGTTTGAGCGGCAGGTCCAGAGGATGGAGTGATACTGTATACGAGTTTAGGTAGAAGTGCAGTTTGAAGCTGGAATTGTTTTGCGTGATATTTTAACTGATGGCTTGTGGGAAGAAGCTCCTTTGTAGCCTGGATGTCCTGATCCTCATCAGGCTGAAGCACCGGCCTGAGGGAAGGAGCTGGAACAGGGGGTGTCCGGGGTGAGAGGGGTCTGTGGAGATCATCTCTGCACGCCTCCTGGTTCTGGAGGCATGCAATTCCAGCAGTGTAGGAAACTCAACCCCAGTTGTCCTCTCTGCAGACTTGATGATGCGCTGCAGTCTGTGGAGGTCATGCTCTGCTGGACTGTCTTGAGGATGGAGCTGATGTTGCTGTCCTACTTCAGGTCCCTGGTGATTGTTGTGCCCAGGAACTTGCAAGACTCCACTCCACCATCTGTCCAGGATGGTGAGCGCTGGCAGGGCTGGAGGGCTCCTCCTGAAGTCCACTGTCAACTCCACTGTTTTTGCTGTGTTCAGCACCAGGTTATTGTGGCTGCTCCAAAGGACCACCACCTGATCATCCACCTGTCTGTAAGCAGACTCATCACCAGCTCGGGTGAGACTGCATACTTCAAGATTTTGACTGAGGGGTCCATGGAGGTCCAGTTGTTTGTGTACAGAAAGAAGAGCAATGGTGAGAGGACACAACCCTGTGGAGCACCTGTACTGATGGTCTGGGTGTTTGAGGTGAACTTTCCCAACCTCACCTGCTGCTCTCTGCCAGTGAGGAAGTTGGTGATCCACTGGCAGGTGGGGCTTGGCGCGCTGAGTTGGAGTAGTTTGCTGTGTAGCTGTCCTGGAGTGACTGTATTAAAGGCTGAGCTGAAGTCCAAGAATAAAATTCTTGCATATGTTCCTGGGTGTTCAAGCTGTTGGAGAATAAGCTGGAGACCCATTTTCATTGCATTGTCCACTGAACTGTTTGCCCGGTATACAAATTGCAGGGGGTCTAGCAAAGGATCTGTGATGTTCTTCAGATGGGAGAGCACCAGTCTCTCAAAGGGTTTCATGACTACAGAGGTCAATGCAACGGGTTTATAGTCATTCAATCCTGTGATGGTTGCTTTTCTTTGGTACTATGGTGGAACGTTTGAAGCAGGATGGTACGACACACAGCTCCAGTGATTTAGGGGTGGAAACCTGACAGAGAGAGAGGAGAAACCCGACTAGCCGAGGTTTTTCAGGCATAGAAACAAGCAGGCAAGCTCCATCGAGCCCACAGAAAGCAAGAGCCTCTCAGGTAATGGGTTTCCAAACGCCAGGCTAACTCCACTTTCCCCGGGTTACTGCAGCAGGAGAATTGGTTTTGTGGCTGTGGGGCGGGACTCTGCTGCAGGATAAACGGAGATATATGGATCCATCTCCAAAGCCAGAGACACAAGAGCAGATGTAGCAGCTGAAAATGATGCAGCCAGGGCAGATTCTCCCACTGACCAACACGGAGGAGGAATGTAATTACTTTCAAGTGATTTCATCTCCCTGTGAACTATGAATAATGAGGGATCGCAGAAAATGCATTCAGTGGAACGAGTAATGGGTCGAACAAAACAAGCTGTAACTACCATTTACACCTTTAGAGGTCGGTGGTGAGTAATGTTTGTTTATTTGTGCTGAAGCTGTTTCTTAATTCAGTTCCGCTCTGTCGTCGCCAACGCTTGCAGTTAAAGTGTTAGTGATGACAGAGTTTTTAAACACCTCAGTGTCGCTGCTGGACTGAGAATAGTCCACCAGCAGCTGTCGTCTCCGTCTTTACATCTACAAGGTGGACCAACAAGGTAGGAGTGTCTAGTAGAGTGGACAGTGAGTGGACACAATGTTTAAAAACTCCAGCAGCACTGCTGTGTCTGATCCACTCGCACCAGCACAACACACACTACCACCACGTCAGTGTTACTGCAGCGCTGTGAGGTGTCAGTGCGAGAGTCACCTGCACAGGCCTCAAACTTCAAACCCACCTCAGCAAACTGACAATCTGCCACTCTGGATGGAGAGATGAAGAGAGTGAGAGTAACAGAATGAAGAAGAGAGAGCGGGAGAGCGGGAGAGAGAGAGAGAGAGAGAGAGAGAGAGAGAGAGAGAGAGAGAATCACGCCTGTAGACAGGAAGGTGAACAGTGACGGCCGAAGCAGATTCCCCATTGACTTCATTTCTCCTGACTCAACGCCTCTGGGCTTTGGTGTGAATATGTTTGGAGGGGTTTCTGAGTCAGGCGTGAGGCTCGGTGCCCATCAGAGATTCAGAGGAGATCTTCAAGGTCGGACGAACCCGGAGCGGGACGGGTATACAGGCAAGGAGCCGATATAAATCCCAAGCAGGCAAGGGAGTAGGTCTGGCTGCAGAAGGTTGTTGGGAGGGGGGGAGCACTTACACTTACACCACCAACCTCCATGCAGAGAAGACAAAACTTATTTCATGCGTTAATCTCTTGAAACACATGTTGCTGAGATTGGTGGCACAGCTACTGTCTTGATAAGGAGAATCAAACGAGTTACACAGACAACGTGAAAGAGGCTGGGCTGACTCTGAGTCAGCCTCAGCCCAATATAATTACTAATGATTAACCTTAAGCCTGCCAGCTTGCAGCTAACAGAACTGTGTTAACAGCGAGCTTCAACAATGGTACAGTTTTCTCACTAAAGAAATCAATCAATCAATCAACCAACCTTTATTTAGTCTCGGAGAACCCCTCATTTACAATGTTGCCGAGTTAGTACAGAGTAAGTGGATTGATAAATGTGTAAGAACATATCAGATGATGAAAGTCAATTTAATAAATGAAGACTCAGATCAGGCAATAATAATAATAATAAAACAGAAATTAAAACATGCGTAAGATGTAAAGGTTAATAAAATCAAGTTAAAATAAAACGAGGAAGATAAGATAAAAAATACTAAAACAAATGTATTAAAATGACAAATATTGATAAAACTAATAATTAAAATAAGACTATGAATAATAATGGATAAAATACCAAATACATCATAAAATGATGAAAATAACATAAAAATGGTAAAAAATCAGGTAAAACAGGTGCAGGCAGAGTGGAGGTGGTCAGAGAGTAGAAGTGTAAAGTGGCCGAGTGACCCAGCAGCTGAGCTTTACTGTGTCCTGTATTCAGTTCCAGCTCATTGGCGCTGTAACTAAAAGCAGAAATGGGGTGACATAGTTAACGTTAGCTGCCGTTAACGGCAACAGTGCATCGATGTGGTTGCTCCACTGTAAATGCCTCTGAGCATGTGCCACCACCATATCTTTAAAACATCTAAATGAAAACACAGACGTACTTCGCTCTGCTTTAAACTTTCACTCAGCGATCGGCACTTTTCCCGCATCTCTGGGAGGAAACTTTCCGAAAAGTAGAATAGCTTCTTGTGAAATGTCTTTCAATGTTTAACCACTTACAAGACCAAAGTCTCGTCATTCGCCAGCTAAAATTTCCCGTTGCACCTTAAATGGTCCCTAAGATGCCAGAATGTAACTGCTGCATCTTTTAAGGTGGAACGGGAGAGTTCAAACACGAAGTTGGCAAATGAGTGTCAGTTTCTCATTGCAGGTTAAACGTATCAGGAAACCAGCGGGAATAAGCCCATTCATCTCCAAATGATCAATGTCCGTCTTAAATCTCTCTCTTTACCGTTTCATAGCTACTAGCTGGGTGAGACTGTAGTCTGTGTTGCTATGGTAACCCTGATCTTCAGGGTTACAGGGTGAATCAGCAGTTCTACATTAACTCCAGAGTTTAAGACCATTTACTGTTAAACTGTGTTGAAGGATCAGCAGAGCTTTATTTTACTGTAGAGGAGGATTATTTTATTATTACCTACTGATCTGATTCAGCTGTGGAGCCACAACAGGACAGTAAAGGAGTCGACGCGGCTCTGGAGCTGCATGTTGCCGACACCCGGTATAGGTTATCCGTGCAAATGTAAGTGTGGTGCAACTACGTACATGGGTGTAGGTACTCATGGAAACGAGTGTAGCTCACTGCTCCACAGTGGTTTAATTCAGATGGATGGTTTATCAAGTGGGCTTTTTATCTTTGAAACAGTTCTGATGGTTTTATCTGGATTATGACCGCTGGGCTGAACAGACCTTCACTATGACGAACTATGCCCATAACCTCTGGCAAACATACAAGAGGGGTGTTAGGAGGAGAGGTTGGAGGTGCAAAAACGGGATTTTGAAAAATCCTTCCATCTCCAGGAGAAAAATATAGCCTGGAAGCAGCAGCGGAGCAGATATTGCCACCGCAGCGACGAATCGAATGTGGAAAAAAAAATGGAAAAGTCTGCATGGTACAGTTGTTATTTCTGGTGATACCTCTTTGTTCCCTTTGCTCTCCGACAATCCATCTCTCCTTCTCTCTCTCGCTCTGTGTGTAAAATATGCTGAATTGAAGCTGCACTTGGTTGCAGACAGAAAGAGTGAGAGCACAGTGCTGAATCAAGCCTTCAGCTTTCAGCAGAACAGAATTGTGTTGTGCCGTTCCCTCCTCCCCTTCCTCCCTCACTCCCTCTCTCTCCCTCTCTCTTTCTTTTCCCTTTTTTCTCTGATGTGTCTGCTCTCTCTCTCTTCTTTTATGTTACCCTTCTCCTTTTTTCTTCTTTTCTCATTTATTCTTTCTCAAATAATCAAAGGCTAACAGAATGCTCACCCAAGCCATTTAATTATTCATGGTAAGCCCCACACATAAGCGCACACACACCATCCCTCCATCCCTCCATCCACCATCTTCCTCTGCAGAGCTGATTACACACATGCACACTCTTCAGGGAGCAGATAACAGGCTGTGTATTGTAGTGTGGCTGAGGGCTTTGGCCAATGAGCTTGGCTGGGGTGTCGGTGAGCGTGTGCGCATGTAAGGGCTGCACAATACATCACTTGTTTATCACCATCACGATCTTGGCCTTCGCAGTACCGATACGACCGAAGGCTGAGGTATGCAAATGAGGCCTCTAATTGATCACAGTGTTGGTAAATTAGTGAGTAAACAAGTAAATTGTTTTGGCCAACATGGTGCGGTTTTTAGCTGTGTTATTTTATTGATTCATCAGCGCGATTTAAGGTGAACATGAAATCAAAGTGGGTCATTTTATCTTGGTACTTGGTGTCCAGAACAGCATCATCTCGCTTAACCTCCTAAAATCCCAGGCTTACTACATACCAACACTTACTATTCAGTAGCTACAGGAGCTTCAATTCAAACTGGCTGAGCTATTCTTATGTTATAGAAGTGTGTAATGAAACTTCAGGCCTGCCATTGGACCCTGGGGTAATACAGAGGTCGCCAGCCGCCAGGCTTTGGACTGGTACCAAGCCATAGATTGTTGGTTACCGGACTGCAACAATGCAACAGTGTTGCTGCCCTAACTGATGAAATTTATATGAAGTATATCTCTAATAACTGTGTAGTTACATGTGAACAACATATGCAACAACAATGTAACTACTAATAATTTAGTCATCGTTCCAGATGGATTACAGAAGTGCACCTCATGTAGTGGTTGGTTAGTGTAGTGGTTAACACCTCTGCCTTCTACACTAAACCATCCTTGGGCAAGACTCCTAACACCACCTTCGCCTCCCTGTGTAAAATTGATCAAACTGTAAGTCGCTCTGGATATGAGCGTCAGCCAAATGCTGTAAATGTAAATGTAGTTACACAAGTGTATCTTCATAGTTGTAACAGTCTATCCTCTCATGTAATTACACAAGTGTAATAACAAATGTTATTGCATTTGTAATCAGACTGGAACAGCATGTTCTTCAGATTTTTTTTCTTCTTAATATTAATTAATGTCTTAAGTTATGTGTTGCATTTCCTCCAAAGAAATGTCTATATTACCTCTCCTTTATTACACAGTACCTACATAGTAATTACACAGGAACAACGCACTTATTTTAAAGTGTAAATTTAACACTACAGGCAAGCTCTTGTGTAGTTGTTATAAAGGTACAGTGTAATTACAGAATTGTATTATCAGTGATTAGATTATTGTGTTACAACAGTTATTACACAGTAATTACATAAAACAATGTATTGTTATGCAAAACATGCTTCCTTCAACATCTGGAAAAGACTTCTTTTCTATCAAAAACATACAGATGTGTTATTACACAGGCTCTACTTCTGTAATCCCTCTGTAACAATGACTAAATCAGTGGTAACAGTGTTGTTGCATGTTATTCATGTATAACTATACAGTTATTAGAGACACAATATAGAGTGGGACCAAATTTACTATTTTATTATTACCGTTAATGTATTTTTAAGGCTTAAATTGTTAACATGAAGTTTTATGTCACCAAAACTGTCTGCTTTCTTCCCACAGTGCAACCCTAAAATAGGGATGGTGTAGTTTCACTTTGTTTTTATTTTCTGCGACAGAAGCAAGTAAAAAAAAAAATCATAGGTTTGTGGGGGATGTTGATTAATTTGGTTGGCCTACTTGTGTGTCATGGCATCACAGTCCACTGTGGGCAGGTGGTGGAACTGAACTAATTAACAAATCCAAGCAGTGGCTGGGACGTCAAGGACAAATCAGAAAACAAACCTCGTTCTTTTAGACCAGCTCCCAAAATATTGATTAAAAACGATTAAAAACTGACTGACTAAGTGTGTTTTTACAAGCAATAACACACCTACTGCTGATGTAGTTGGCTTAGGTGCAGCAATCATGTATATATTGAGATATCTTCTTCTTCTTCTTCTTCTTCTTCTTCTTCTTCCGGCTGCTCCCTTTAGGGGTCGCCACAGCGGATCATCTGCCTCCATTTTGCCCTATCCACTGCCTCCTCTACTTTTACACCAACCATCTCCATGTCCACCTTCACTACATCCATAAAACTTCTATATATTGAGATATAATGTACTTTATTTTCCTACATCATTTGAGCGCAGCAGCTGCCCTTAAAAGATGAACGGATCGATAGAAATGCTCCAAAATTGCTTGGAATAAAATCTGTAAAAAATATTCTGGAAATTTTGGAAATGCCTGATTTTTCTGGATAGCAACAATCGCTCCCTTTCCATACTTCATACATGGAAAACTAGTGTCATATATTAAACATTGTATGGGTAGAATTATAATATCCACTGTATTTATATTAAAACATTCCTGTTTTGTCCATATTGCAGCCATGGTGGAGGTGAAGGTGGGCTTCCTCCATAAGGGCTTGTCTGCCTCAACCTGCTCTTCTACCCAACGGCTAATTAGCACCTGGGCACCCGCTCAGCCTGGCAACGGCTCAGTCTGGCAGTGTTTCAGCCTGGCATGTCCATCATCCTGCCAGATACAGCTCACACACCCTGCAGCAAAATGTCAAGAACACCTTTAGTGATCGAGACAAAGCTATTACAGAGAGGAGGAGGGGGAGGAGGGGAGGACACTGGCATTCAGGAAAGAGAAAAAAATGTGTATGTGTGAGTGTATCTGTGTCTGTGGGTGCACTGGCTGCACCAAGGGGGCACTAGAGGGCACTGCTGATTCCCCTGGAGTCTGCTTGGATGCTTCGGCACCCCACCTTAGCTGAAATGATCCATATGTTTTCATGAACACCAATTCGACTGATTTGCTAGGCTGACAGTGTTGTCATAACGACAGGCTCACTAGTTCGGTTGTAGCTATGCTGTATGTAGCGAGTGTGATAACGAATGGTTGTGCTGTTTATCCACGAGTTTGACAGTTGGCTCACATTAACCTCATCGTGCAGTTCGGTAATCACATTCTCACAGCTCCATGATCAAAGCACCAACCAGGAGGTTCATTAAAAAACAGCTCCAAACAAAACTGGGAAATTGCATCGGTTAATGTTTTTAGGGCATCACATCTCATCTGACACCCAGGGTAAGACATTTGATGGGCTTAGGTCCTCAATGCTTCTGTCCACATGAGACTTGGGGGACTTTTATGCATATTATCCATTCATTCAGAACCAATAGCCTATTGTGTTTTGCACACAGAAGAGTTAGACCTCCGCATTTAAGCACTCACATACACACACACTAGGGGGCAGTGAGCACACTTGCCCGGAGCGATCGGCAGCCCTATCCACGGTGCCTGGGGAGCAGTTGGGGGTTAGGTGTCTTGCTCAAAGGCACCTCAGTCACGTACTGTCGGCTCTGGGGATCGAACTGCCGACCTTCAGGTCACAGGGCTGGTTCCTGAACCTCCAACCCATGACTGCCAAAAAGTTCATGCTTTGTTGATTCCATCTCTTCTCTGACCAAGACACACTTCGCCTCGGACCCTGAACTTCATTTACTGTGTGATAACGGAATTCCTTATTATGGAAAGCTCCCGAAAAAAATATGTCTGGCTGGCTTAACGATGGTGAAAAAAAAGTCATTGTCCAGCATTGGCTACCCCCCCACAACCTGTCCATACATCACTGGCTCCATACCTTTCTGGATATCCTATATCTGGAACGGTCATCTTCAAGAACTAGCAATGCTGGCAAAGGAACTCTTAATACACGGATTCACGGAACTTCTAAAGTCAGGACTCTTGTGCTCGCTCAACTATATGTAGCTATGATTTTTCTTTCTGCTATAAGTCCTGTGTGTGTGGGTCGGGGGAGGAACGGGGGAGATGTTCTTTAAAGGGAAAATAAAAATGAATCACAAAAAAAAAAAAAAAAACTACAAATAAACAGAGAACCTGTGATAATCTTATGAGTTAATAAATACGTGACTAAATAACAGCTATGAAGTTATGGAACATTCTGCATAATTAATCCATATGTAAACAATCATCCACAGTGCTTTGATGTGACGAATTCCATTGTAGAGATACAGATTCAGAAATGTTTACAGTGGCGGCGATAGGAACCAGACATACTTAGGGTTATGAATACACAGTCTGACATATGGGACAATGTTTTCTCAGGGTTTTGCAATACGCCATTGACCTAAATGGATTTCTTGTGGTGGAAAGTTACGGGGGAGGTGGGGGGGGGGGGGGGGGGGGGGGGTGGTGTTATCAGGCAAAATAGCCCCCCAAGAAAGCATTTTCCCTAGATTTACCACTATTTTTAACCTACAGTAACTCGTGTAGCTTCACTGGTGGTTCTGGATAGTAAATAAAATGTGTATATTTGTGTTGAAGTCATGGCGACCCCTGGTTCCCGTCACCAAAAAGATCTGTAAAGAAATCTGAGTCCAAGTTTCTCTACAAGAAAGCATTTCACACAGATGGCTTTGTTTACATCTCAACCACTGAATTATGCAGAAAATAGTAAAAAACATGGAAAGTTACTGTTATTTGGCCATAATGACAGCCAGTTTTAGCTGAAAACTTAACTAAGAAGCAGCATATTAATGATTACACATTTGCCTGTCACAGTTATTACATAACCACACTTCACTACTAATCGCAGTCATAATTCTGTGGAACTATAGACATTCATATGGGTGTCAGTGCCGTATTGGACTGGACTGTATAACCAGTGGTGGGTAATAAGAAAACACACAAATACACCTCGTAAACTCCTCAGGACCACCAGTGGGTCCAAACCGCACTCGGTCATGTTCTCCATAACGTTCATACTCCATAAGCTCCATTCAGAAGCTGGGCGTCGTGTGAGGCTGTAGCTCTTCTCTCCAGTCTAATAGACGGTGATGTCATTTTAAACCCTTATAATAAAAGAAGCTGAACTTTGTTTTTCTACTGAAAGTCGACCCGTTTTTCCCCAAATCTGGGCTCTAAACTATAAACAGACGGCGTCTCTTCAGTGATCTGCTCTGGAAACATCACTTTTAGAAAATAACACAAAGAGCGGCGGAGATTTTTGGCTCTCAGCAGTAAATTGTGAGCATGTAGTGATATGTGGAGATCATAAAACACACGTTCTGAGGAGCTTTTACAAAATAAATAAATAAAATAAAAATTTACATTCATTTCATGCAGTTACTGAATAATCTGCCTTATGATTTGGTGACCTAATTTCAGATGGACAGAGACTAAAGTTAAGATGGCCAGTTTGTCCACTTTGGGCTTGTATTTAATAGATTCAAACAATGATCAAGAATATATACATTAGTTTATCACAGTTATTTATATGACAGTCGTGGCCATGACAGACTGAAAGAGTGGACTGATTCATAATCTCAAAAAAAAGACAATTGATAAAATCCCACGATGCTGATGAGAAGAATGAGCGGCATTAAAAACATTTGTTTGTTGTTTGTTGCCTGGCAGTGTAACATATGGTAGTGGGGTCCACGTTTGCCTGTTTTTCTTTTTTCCTTTCCTCTTTTTGGAGATGGTTGGTTTAAGTTAACGAGTAACGCATGGTCAAAAAATGACCCAGAGTTTTAACTTGCAGCACTTCTTTTTTTTTTTTTTGTCGTTTCCAATTCCACCCGCTTTTTGGATTCCCCCAGTCACACGATGCAGTCCAAGAGAGCGAGGCCAATTGTGCTCTCTTGGACTCCCGGCTACAGACGGCTGTAGAATCACCAGGGATGGAACTCATGATCTCCTGATGACGGAGCCAGCGCTTAGACGGTTACGCCACTCGAGAGCATTGAATCACAAATAATACACTAACTGAACATTAGACAGATTATAGTGTGGTTAGCTTATTAGAGCTTTAACACCAAATTAATAACACCAAAAACACCAAAGTCATTCAGACTCCTTACCCTAGACTGAGACCTGCTCAAGGTCATTCAGCTACAATGAAGCACCTTCCATGAGCGACTAACCAATCCTGGTGCCCTGAGCAGTTTCCAGTGTTTCAGTCACACCAGCACTACTGCTGAAGAGAAACGACTGAGCCGAGTGTTAAATTCAACCAGTCAACCTCACCGCACAGGTAACACACACACACACACACACACACACACACACACACACACACAGACACACACACACACAGAGACACACACACACTGAGACACACACACACACAGACACTCTCACACACACACACAGAGGCACTCACACACACAGACACACACACAGACAGACAGAGACACTCACACACACAGACACAGAGGCACTCACACACACACACACACACACAGACACAGAGACACAGAGACACTCACACACACACACACACACGGACTCTCTCTCACACTCACACACACAAACACACACAGACACACACACACAAACACACACACACACAGAGACACTCACACACACACAGACACACACACACAGACACATACAGACTCTCTCTCACACTCACACACACACACACACACAGAGGCACACATACACACACACAGAGGCACACACACATACACACACTCACACACAGCGTAGAGTAGGTTGAGAAAACAACATTCATTTGAACGCCAAACAAACAGGAGGGGGGGGGTACAATGTAGAGAGAGAGGAATAGAGATAGAGTAAAGACAAAGGGAGTGAAGAGAGAGAGAGAGAGAGAGAGAGAGAGAGAGAGAGAGAGAGAGAGAGAGAGAGAGAGAGAGAGAGAGAGAGAGAGAGAGAGAGAGAGGGGGGGAAATAATACTGAGTAAGTAGAGACTAGAGAGACGGAATAAAGAGAGAGGAGGAGAGAGACCGCAGAGACTGCAGTGAGAGAAGTTAGAGTAGAGATAGAGAGAAAGACAGAGAGAGAGACAGAGAGAGAGAGTAGAGAGAGTTGAAAGAGAGAGAGAGAGAGAGAGACAGACAGACAGACAGACAGACAGACAGACAGACAGAGAGAGAGGGAGAGAGAGAGAGAGAAAGAATACCAAGTAGAGAATAGCGAGATGGAATAAAGAGAGTGAGAGAGTAGAGAGAGAGTAGATGGAGAAACATAGGAGAGACTGAGGGTAAAGACAGAAAAAGAAAGGAGACTAGAATAAAAGAGTAAGAGTAGTGAGAATAGAGACATAAGGAGGAGTGAGAGAGAGAAGCAGACAGACAAAAAGATTAGAGAAAGAGAAGAAAGAGATGAAGAAAGAAAAAGAAAGGGAGATATGGAGTAAGTAGAAAATAGAGAGACAGAATGAAGAGAGAGAGAGAGAGAGAGAGAGAGAGAGATGGAGAGACAGCAGAGACTGTAGTGAGAGTAGAAGAGTAGTGAGAGAGAAATTAGAGCAGAGAAAGAAGGAAGAAAGAAAGTGAAGAGAGAAGCAGTGAGGAGAGAGTGAGAGAGTGCAAGAAAGAGAGAGACACACACAGAGAGAGAGAGAGAGAGAGAGAGAGAGAGACACAGAGAGAGAGAGAGAGAGAGAGAGAGACACAGAGAGAGAGAGAGAGAGAGAGAGAGAGGTGAATTCATAAACGACAGTGACAGCTCTGCGGAGTCGTGTGATGTAGGTGGATGGGAGCAGGACCAGTTGGCAGGCGTGAAAGTGAGATAGTGAGAGAAAAAGGAGACGGAGAATAAATAAAATAAAAAATGAAAAAATAAACTCTCCCGCGTTCCAGCTCCGCAGCCTCACTCTCTCATGTCTTGTCACATGAAAAACCAAAAGAATTGTCATGTTTTTGTTTGAGGCTGACAGAAGTTTGGGCGGAGGTGTGACGGAGACGGAGCGAGTGTAGAAGTGACACTCCAAAGGATTCGGGCTGCCATGGATACCAGAGCGCCGTCTGATCGCGACGTTGGGCGAGCGTGATGGGGAGAGAGCTGTCCACTTTCAGCTGAATGAATGACGCTGGAACTGTCACCGCTTTGGCAGGGCAGGACGCGCTGTTTGGGTTCGGAGGCGAGCGGCTGATAACAGGAAAGTCTGGACTGGAGCGTCAGATTTATCTGACCACAGCACTCCTCCTCCTCCTCCTCCTCCTCCTCTGAGCTTTCAAAGTGCTGAAAACTTTAATTTGCACCATTTACGCCTGAAATCCAATACTGCTTACACCTGAATTTAACACTGTCAGACGACCAGTAATTACTGTACGTTTAGTATGTTTGCATACATGCCATCAGTTTTACTCTAACTAAAGGTCTCATCATATTTAGCCTGAATATTTGCATCCACATGCAGGATTCTGGGGGGGTTGAGCGGGGGGATGGGGGTGGGGGGGGGTGTTCTTAAGGCTTATCACATGTGTTTTCACATGCACTTAATAACTGCAGGGAATCAGATTTTGTCAGTAATCCGATCAAAATGTTTACATGCACTTGAGTAATCAGATAATGGGGAAACTCCAGGTCTACACGAGTCAGACAGTAATCAGATAATGGGGAAACTCCAGGTCTACAGGAGTCAGACAGTAATCAGATAATGGGGAAAATCCAGGTCTACAGGAGTCAGACAGTAATCAGATAATGGGGAAAATCCAGGTCTACATGAATCAGACAGTAATCAGATATTGGGGAAACTCCAGGTCTACACGAGTCAGACATTAATCAGATAATGGGGAAACTCCGGGTCTACACGAGTCAGACAGTAATAAGATAATGGAGAAACTCCAGGTCTACACGAGTCAGACAGTAATCAGATAATGGGGAAACTCCAGGTCTACAGGAGTCAGACAGTAATCAGATAATGGGGAAACTCCAGGTCTACAGGAGTCAGACAGTAATCAGATAATGGGGAAACTCCAGGTCTACATGAGTCAGACAGTAATCAGATAATGGGGAAACTCCAGGTCTACACGAGTCAGACAGTAATCAGATAATGGGGAAACTCCAGGTCTACACGAGTCAGACAGTAATCAGATAATGGGGAAACTCCAGGTCTACAGGAGTCAGACAGTAATCAGATAATGGGGAAAATCCAGGTCTACAGGAGTCAGACAGTAATCAGATAATGGGGAAAATCCAGGTCTACACGAATCAGACAGTAATCAGATATTGGGGAAACTCCAGGTCTACACGAGTCAGACATTAATCAGATAATGGGGAAACTCCAGGTCTACACGAGTCAGACAGTAATCAGATAATGGGGAAACTCCAGGTCTACAGGAGTCAGACAGTAATCAGATAATGGGGAAAATCCAGGTCTACAGGAGTCAGACAGTAATCAGATAATGGGGAAAATCCAGGTCTACACGAATCAGACAGTAATCAGATATTGGGGAAACTCCAGGTCTACACGAGTCAGACATTAATCAGATAATGGGGAAACTCCGGGTCTACACGAGTCAGACAGTAATAAGATAATGGGGAAACTCCAGGTCTACAGGAGTCAGACAGTAATCAGATAATGGGGAAACTCCAGGTCTACAGGAGTCAGACAGTAATCAGATAATGGGGAAACTCCAGGTCTACATGAGTCAGACAGTAATCAGATAATGGGGAAACTCCAGGTCTACACGAGTCAGACAGTAATCAGATAATGGGGAAACTCCAGGTCTACACGAGTCAGACAGTAATCAGATAATGGGGAAACTCCAGGTCTACATGAGTCAGACAGTAATCAGATAATGGGGAAACTCCAGGTCTACATGAGTCAGACAGTAATCAGATAATGGGGAAACTCCAGGTCTACAGGAGTCAGACAGTAATCAGATAATGGGGAAACTCCAGGTCTACATGAGTCAGACAGTAATCAGATAATGGGGAAACTCCAGGTCTACAGGAGTCAGACAGTAATCAGATAATGGGGAAACTCCAGGTCTACATGAGTCAGGCAGTAATCAGATAATGGGGAAACTCCAGGTCTACATGAGTCAGACAGTAATCAGATAATGGGGAAACTCCAGGTCTACACGAGTCAGACAGTAATCAGATAATGGAGAAACTCCAGGTCTACAGGAGTCAGACAGTAATAAGATAACGGGGAAACTCCAGATCTACAGGAGTCAGACAGTAATCAGATTTCTGCTTTACAACCAGCCACTAAACTCACAGAGAAATACGAGACAAACTTTATGCTGCCAAAAATAAATAAATAAATAAATAAAAATCTTGCAAATTTGCATAAAAAATTTTAAGATATATCATCTGGAAAACAAAGAATATTTAAATTCTCCTTTCAACAAGCATGTATTTGGTTTTGCTCACTTATTTCCAGGCTGTTTTCACACATTTACAGACTGACGAATCTAAAACGAAATCGGAGCAAAAGTTTACAGCACTGAGAAATTCGATTATCAGATTTCTAGATCGGAGTGTGGTGTTTACATGAGCATTTGAATAATCAGATAAGTACAGAAATCCGATTGCATGTATACACACTCACTGATTGCATCATTTCATGCATACATGTTTTGTACTCATAACAGCTCCTTCACGTTTTACTGTTGAAGCTCCTTCACGCTTTCAAACTCGACCAGAACTCTCAGTGAAAACGGCATCAGGCCTGTAAAACAAGTGGAAAACTGCCCTAAAGCTGCTGGTGTAGCACAGTTCGACTGTCTAAAGGCCACAACACAATCGGTCACAGTGAAAACTCCGATAAACACCAAGCTCAAATTTACTTAAAACCAGGTAGATTTAAAGGAGGAAAAAGGCATTTAGTGAATTCATCATGTTTGGAATCAGCTAAACATCCTGGAGCTCATAAATTTTGAGTTAAGACTACACCAGTAATGTTACCTGAGGAAATAGACCATTTTTCCGTTTAACTTCCAGAAGTTTCAAGTTACCTCCTATGGATTCTTGTGGTCTCATTCTGGACATAATCTCTAAGAGAAACTCAGCAGTGACTTCAACTGAGAGAACAGTTACAGTACGGATACTTTCCTTGCTTGTCCTGGACTTCGGTTGGCCAAACTTTAAGAATAAGCGACCTTTATTAGTCCCACAATGGGGAAGTTTCACCACCGCAATCTAACCCATCGGAGCAGTGAAACACCACATACACACTAGTGAAGACACACACTAGGGGGCAGTGAGCACACTTGCCCAGAGCAGTTGGGGGTTAGGTGTCTTGCTCAAGGGCACCTCAGTCACACACTGTCGGCTCAGGAGTTCAAACCGGCAACCTTCCAGGCGCAAGGCCGGTTCTCTAACCTCCAGCCCACGACTGCTTCAAAACGGCTTCTTCTTATCCAATCAAACCATTTGTATGCAAGGGATGCATTTGATTGGTTCAGATTACCCCCAGTTTACAATTATCTGGGAAAGGTGCACTGCTGGTAACATGTTTAGGCACCAGGCAGTAATACAGTGCGATAACTGAGAAGATCAAGTTGCTCAAAAATGAATTTAGCAAACGTATCACGTTCCTGATTGAGTGTATAGGAATTTTGCAAGGATGAGGTTCCAGTTCTTTGCTCTAAAGCAGTGGGTTGGGATCTTCGACACAGCAAACATCAGGTTTACCCCACGGGCACGGAATTTTTCTTTCAACTTTGCACATATAACTGTACTTTTTACTCTTATTTTCAGCGGATTTCTACTTAGTCAGTAATATATTCTTCTGCTTTTTTTTCTAAGATTATTTTTGGTGAATGGAGGAACAGCAAAGTGAGAATCTCACTGTACAGAGTAACTGCCTGCTTCTGCTGTGCACACGGCAGTAAATCTCAAACTGAATTGAGGTTAAAAAACACTGGTCTAACATCTCAGCTTAACCTAAGCTTAGCCTGAGTAGGACATGTTGTGCTATTATGTGACCGTCTCAGTCTTTTTATTTTTGATATATTTTTGCATGTGAAAGCTTAGATACTGCAGAAATGAAGAGAAATCATCTTAAATGTAGTCAATATATGTAATATTTCTTATTAGGACACTGTTATAAGAACATTCGAATACCAGACCACCTATTTCTGAACGGTCATTTTATTTAATGCTACTTTAGTTTTGTACTGGAGCCACGAGGAAGCTTAACAGCTGAACCGATAACTGGACTGGTCATAATGCCTTGCATGGTTTATAAACATTCTTCTCGTAAACAAGAAAGAAAGTATTTCTCATAAACTCTGCTGCAGAGGTTAATCTGGTTTCTGGTCAAATGGAATGGACAGGGATTTTCTCTAAAGCTACAAACCTGGAGAATCTCACATTCAATTACAGCTTCAGCCTCAGGCCTGCTGAAGACAATTTCAGATCTGTACCTGGAAGCCGGAGCCACACAGAGTGGGCTGCCTCCTCGATGCCTTCGAGCTATGCCGAGCACATCCACACATACTTCCAGTCTTCATCAGATGCTACTTAGCGAGTCTTCCACACAGACACACTGAGTAACATTTATCACAAATCTATATTTTAGCTTCCTCAGGCAACTACAGCTGTCACCCGACACGTCTAGCACACGTTCTGAGTGTAAATACAAATCTGTGCTGCACAATGACGGCAGGAGTGTTAGCGAGACTTTACAGCAGCCACACACTCACAGATACACTGATGGTACTGCAGGAAAACAACAATCGTTTTACTATGAGCTTCTTTAACCTTAATCTCAACTCAAAACCTAATCCTAAACCAAAACTTAATCTCAACTCAAAACCTAATCCTAAACCTAACCTTAATCTCAACTCAAAACCTAATCCTAACCTTCGCCCTGGCCCTAATCCTAAACCTAACCTTAATCTCAACTCAAAACCTAATCCTAACCTTCGCCCTGGCCCTAATCCTAAACCTAACCTTAATCTCAACTCAAAACCTAATCCTAACCCTAACCCTCACTCTGGCCCTAATCCTAAACCTAACCTTAATCTCAACTCAAAACCTAACCCTAACCCTCACTCTGGCCCTAATCCTAAACCTAACCTTAATCTCAACTCAAAACCTAATCCTAATCCTAACCCTCACTCTGGCCCTAATCCTAAACCTAACCTTAATCTCAACTCAAAACCTAATCCTAACCCTAACCCTCACTCTGGCCCTAATCCTAAACCTAACCTTAATCTCAACTCAAAACCTAATCCTAATCCTAACCCTCACTCTGGCCCTAATCCTAAACCTAACCTTAATCTCAACTCAAAACCTAATCCTAATCCTAACCCTCACTCTGGCCCTAATCCTAAACCTAACCTTAATCTCAACTCAAAACCTAATCCTAAACTTCGCCCTGGCCCTAATCCTAAACCTAACCTTAATCTCAACTCAAAACCTAATCCTAACCCTAACCCTCACTCTGGCCCTAATCCTAAACCTAACCTTAATCTCAACTCGAAACCTAATCCTAACCTTCGCCCTGGCCCTAATCCTAAACCTAACCTTAATCTCAACTCAAAACCTAATCCTAACCCTAACCCTCACTCTGGCCCTAATCCTAAACCTAACCTTAATCTCAACTCAAAACCTAACCCTAACCCTCACTCTGGCCCTAATCCTAAACCTAACCTTAATCTCAACTCAAAACCTAATCCTAATCCTAACCCTCACTCTGGCCCTAATCCTAAACCTAACCTTAATCTCAACTCAAAACCTAATCCTAACCCTAACCCTCACTCTGGCCCTAATCCTAAACCTAACCTTAATCTCAACTCAAAACCTAATCCTAATCCTAACCCTCACTCTGGCCCTAATCCTAAACCTAACCTTAATCTCAACTCAAAACCTAATCCTAATCCTAACCCTCACTCTGGCCCTAATCCTAAACCTAACCTTAATCTCAACTCAAAACCTAATCCTAAACTTCGCCCTGGCCCTAATCCTAAACCTAACCTTAATCTCAACTCAAAACCTAATCCTAACCCTAACCCTCACTCTGGCCCTAATCCTAAACCTAACCTTAATCTCAACTCAAAACCTAATCCTAACCTTCGCCCTGGCCCTAATCCTAAACCTAACCTTAATCTCAACTCAAAACCTAATCCTAACCTTCGCCCTGGCCCTAATCCTAAACCTAACCTTAATCTCAACTCAAAACCTAATCCTAACCCTAACCCTCACTCTGGCCCTAATCCTAAACCTAACCTTAATCTCAACTCAAAACCTAACCCTAACCCTCACTCTGGCCCTAATCCTAAACCTAACCTTAATCTCAACTCAAAACCTAATCCTAATCCTAACCCTCACTCTGGCCCTAATCCTAAACCTAACCTTAATCTCAACTCAAAACCTAATCCTAACCCTAACCCTCACTCTGGCCCTAATCCTAAACCTAACCTTAATCTCAACTCAAAACCTAATCCTAACCCTAACCCTCACTCTGGCCCTAATCCTAAACCTAACCTTAATCTCAACTCAAAACCTAATCCTAACCCTAACCCTCACTCTGGCCCTAATCCTAAACCTAACCTTAATCTCAACTCAAAACCTAATCCTAATCCTAACCCTCACTCTGGCCCTAATCCTAAACCTAACCTTAATCTCAACTCAAAACCTAATCCTAACCCTAACCCTCACTCTGGCCCTAATCCTAAACCTAACCTTAATCTCAACTCAAAACCTAATCCTAATCCTAACCCTCACTCTGGCCCTAATCCTAAACCTAACCTTAATCTCAACTCAAAACCTAATCCTAAACTTCGCCCTGGCCCTAATCCTAAACCTAACCTTAATCTCAACTCAAAACCTAATCATAACCTTCGCCCTGGCCCTAATCCTAAACCTAACCTTAATCTCAACCCAAAGCCTAATCCTAACCCTCACACTGGCCCCAATCCTAAGCCTAACCCAAAACTTAATCCTAACCCTTACTCTGGCCCTAATCTTAACCCCAACCCAAAACCTAATCTTAACCCTCACTCTGGCCCTAATCCTAAACCTAAGGTCAACCCAAAATCTATTCCTAAACCTCACTCTGGCCCTAATCCTAACCATAACCTTAATCGCAACACAAAGCCTAATCCCAACCCTCACTCTGGCCCTAATCCTAACCCTAACCCAAAACCTTATCCTAACCCTCAATCTGGCCGTAATTCTAACCCTAACCTTAACCTTAACCTCAACCCGAAACATTATCCTAACCCTGGTCCAAACCTCACCCTGGCCACAATCCTAATCCTAACCACCATATGTCTTTGATGTCTGTTGAGTGTCTCATATAAAAAGGACACTCAGAAAAAAGTGTCACCAGAATAAAATCCCAGATGAAACTGCGTCTCTTCGACTAAACTGCTGTGTGTCATTAATATCACAGTGTAATAAACACGGCTAACGTGAACGCCAGGGCTACAGTCGCACTGTGACCCAATTCTGTCATACAATAATGCTTCAAAGGAAGGTTCAAAGGGTCAAGCTACAAAAAAGCAATGTATAATGTGTCTATGATAGACATACAGTAGTATATGTCAAGTGTACATATACTAGTGTATATATATATATATATATATATATATATATATGTATACACACACACATGTATAGAACCCATAAAATTACAGATATGTACATGAAGGGAGCCTGGACTTCATTTGCCTTCTGAGTGACCACACCTATACGTCTGACCAACTTAAAAGAAGAACGTTCTCTTCAGGTTTGTTAATGAGCTCGACCACCAAACATCAAAGGACTATCATCTGTCATTTTTCCATCTGTGGAGGCAGCATCAAACCAGCCATCACTGCGGTGTGTGCTGACGCTCACTGGTGCTGAGGCTGTGTGTGAAAGTGTGGAAGTGAAAGATCAGAGAGAAACACTTTCAAACTAAACTCCCTAAAAACCCTCCCTCAGCCCTCCTAGACACATCCGGCAGCATCCATCAGGCGGAAGATGAGTTGTTGGGGTGTCTAGAGGACCTGGAGAGCGTGGGTAGCGTCCATCCACACACACACACACACACACACACACACACACACACACACACACACACACACACACACACACACACACACACACACCTGTGGGCTGAGGTGGAGTGATGGATGTGGGGTCTGAGTGAATAGAACATGGTGAAAATCCTTCACTTTCACTGCAGGGAAGCCACCGTGCTGCATCAGACTCTACTCATTAAAGAGAGATTAAAGGGTCATTGTTCCAAAGTCATTTTTATTATTATTGTTATTAGTTGAGTCATGGTACCGTGATCGGACGCCACCTGTGCAGCAAGTCCAGTCGTGAAATTTCCTCACTACTAAATATTCCACAGTCTACTGTCAGTGGGATTATAACAAAGTGGAAGGGACTGGGAACGACAGCAACTCAGCCACGAAGTGGTCGGCCACGTAAAATGACAGAGCGGGGTCAGCGGATGCTGAGGGGCATAGTGCGCAGAGGTCACCGACTTTCTGCAGAGTCAATCACTACAGACCTCCAAACTTCATGTGGCCTTCAGATCAGCTCAAGAACAGCGTAGAGAGCTTCATGGAATGGGTTTCCATGGTCGAGCAGCTGCATCCAAGCCTTACATCATCAAGCGCAATGCAAAGCGTGGAATGCAGCGGTGTAAAGCGCGGCCACTGGACTCTAGAGCAGTGGAGACGTGTTCTCTGGAGTGACCAATCACGCTTCTCCGACTGGAAATCTGATGGACGAGTCTGGGTTTGGCGGTTCCCAGGAGACGGTACTTGTCTGACTGCATTGTGCCGAGTGTAAAGTTTGGTGGAGGGGGGATCATGGTGTGGGGTTGTTTTTCAGGAGTTGGGCTCGGCCCCTTAGTTCCAGTGAAAGGAACTCTTAAAGCTTCAGCACCAAGAGACTTTGGACAATTTCATGCTCCCAACTTTGTGGGAACAGTTTGGGGACGGCCCCTTCCTGCTCCAACATGACTGACCACCAGTGCACAAAGCAGGTCCATAAAGACGTGGATGAGCCAGTTTGGTGTGGAAGAACTTGACTGGCCTGCACAGAGTCCTGACCTCAACCCCACAGAACACCTTTGGGATGAATTAGAGCGGAGACTGTGAGTCAGGCCTTCTCGTCCAACATCAGTGTCTGACCTCATAAATGTGCTTCAGGAAGAACGGTCAAAAATTCCCATAAACACTCCTAACCCTTGTGGAAAGCCTTCCCAGAAGAGTTGAAGCTGTTATAGCTGCAAAGGGTGGGCCGACATCATATTAAACCCTATGGATTAAGAATGGGACGTCACTCAAGTTCATATGCGTGTGAAGCCAGACGAGCGAATACTTCTGGAAATACAGTGCATGTGAAGAGAGGTGATGAGCAAGCGGTCATCTGAGGTAACCAGGCCATAACCTTCAAGCCTTTATAAAAGGCTGTAGACACTCAGACCTGGCGCTTCCATCTTTAGTCTGGCCATAATTGCTTCTCATGCGAGGAAAACGGTATGATTTTACAACACGTCATTCCCACGATGAAGAGCACAGCTGCTGGAGTGACAAGTCACAGGGAGAAGATCAACCCAGACATTTAACTACTGTGATTACCAAACTCCAGCCGTTACACTCTGCCTGGTAATGTACAGTCGATACAGAGAAGCTTTCAAAGTTCCTCTAAGTCAGTGAATGAAATCATTACAACACGCTCTGCCCATTGAGGAACTATCTGAACGTTTTCAATGAAATTGGCTTCATTTTAATCAAACACTAACCAAAATAATGGAGCAGTCCCTCTAATAGAAGCGCGCCTGCGATGTTTTTACAAAGCGCTACATGAATAATTCGTTTCTTTCAGCGCGGCTTCACGTGACGCAGGCTGCGCAATTTACAAGTCAAATTCTGAACGTGGTTCTTTGTATTTACGCGGCTGTAGGATTCTAACCCTGCGCATTAGCGCTGACAGTAAATACGTCTGGCTGAGGGCCGAATGTTACCACACACACACACACACACACACACACACACACACACACACACGAATGCATTCACCCCAGCGCTCTGCATTCCCCTCACACGCTGCCACGCTGTTGCCGCGGAGATGAATGAAGGGGGAAGGAAGCGCATTACACTCGGCGAGGAGTGTGTGGCGCTAGCCCACAAATAAAAAAGACGCCTTTTAGGCAAATGCAGTGATTAGCGAGAGCGCTAGCTATCCCATCATCCCCCTGGAGACTGGAGGGAGAGAGAGAGAGAGAGAGAGAGAGAGAGAGAGAGGGTGTCAAGGACACCAAGGGCCTGCTCCTCATCACACACAGAGAATAATACACGAAGGGTCAGTGTGTGTGTGTGTGTGTGTGTGTGTGTGTGTGTGTGTGTGTGTGTGTGTGGTGCGGTCAGGGGTGGGTGGCTAACGGGAAGAGCAGCCTCCATTCCAGTAAAGGGAGAGGACATAAGTAAAGAAAGAAAGAAAAGGAGCAAAGCAGCAAAGAAGGAGAATAAGAAGAAGATGAAGAAGAAGGAGAAGAAGAAGAAGAAGAAGGAGGACAAGAAGAAGATGAAGAAGAAGAAGGAGGAGATGAAGATGAGGGAGAAGACAAAGACGAAGAAAAGATGAATATGAAGAAGAAGAAGATGAAGAAAAGATGAAGGAGAAGAAGACGAAAAAGAAAAAGATGAAGAAAAAGACAAAGAAGACGAAGGAGATGAAGAACAACAAACAACAAGAGGGAAAGAAAGAATAAATCGAGAAAATAAAAGTGTAGGAAAAAGAAAACAGAAATAGAAGAATCAGAAAGAAAGCAGAAGAAAAGGACACAAACACTAAAGGCTCGCAAATCTGCAGGTTTGGTTTGTCAGTTTAAAATAACTGAAGATGTTAAAAGAAAAGCTTCTAGATCTTCACAAAACCGAAGGAACAAACTGCCAAAATCCTGGGAATTACATTTCAACAGATTTTAATGAATGAACAACGGTTCCAAACCAGGTTTATTTACAGGAACGCAGTCTGACACACAGGGATATCTGTGCCAGCACGAGTGACAATACCACCTCAGGAATAATGCCAAATGGGCATTTTATGCCCATGTTAGGATGTCAGCACTCATCACCTCTCAAACCTCTCAGCTGTTTCCACGACCGAAAGCGCTTCCTAATGTGCTTTTAATCATAGTTTGATGGAGGAGATGGTCAAATCAGCGAGTCGAGACCAAAAAGGCTGAACCTGAGTCAAAATGAGATGAAGGCCAAGTCATAACTGAGACCACCAGCTCTAGTCTTTAACTATTCAAACTTCAAACTATTTGGGGGAGTCATTTAAAACTGATCCATAATCTCTACAGCAGAGGTCAACAACAGTCGGATCGCGGTCCGAGTCTGGACCCAGACGCTGTCCTATGTGGACCTGGACCTGTAACTGATAAACCGAGGAGAATTGTTTCATTTCGACAGGGTGGTCCTGTTTTAACTGGCGTGACTTTTCTAGCCTTTACGGTAGCTTTAGGGGTCCGGAGACTCACAGGCCAATCACATGGGTTGTACAAATCACACGTGATGCTACTCAGCCAATCAGATCTGTGCGTTATGATGAGCTCTGAGACTCGAGTGAGTGACACACACATTTTACTGACCATGCATCCAACTGACCATGCCAGTTGTGCCAATTCAAAGAGAACTCAGCCAAAACCTGGTGAGGGACGTGTCTTCTGAGGACGTGAGTGAATGATCTGCTACTGACTACTGTTATTGATTACTACAGTAAAGACATGCTGTAAAAGTCCCACAGGCCGATTCAGAGACCCTCCAGACTCAGTTATGCTACTTATTTCAATTGTAACAAAACAAAAACCATACATATGGAGGTTTTAACTGAAATATAATGGTAAAAACCAAACACAGACGACAGAACATTTAAAAAGGGGCCAGTGTGTCCCCAAAATTTAACAGGCAGGGTATGCATACGCATCATGGAGATCAATCAGGTGTGCAGACCATCACAAGCATGCGCTGTACTCCATCACACAGACACAGATTGCGTGTTTTTAGGCTACAATTCACCCTAGAGGGAACAAAATAAAGGCGCTGCTGCAAACACACCGGCTTTATTAGGTGCCAAACCGCATGACAGACACATTTTATATTCCCAGCAGAGTCATAGAAAGTAGAGAGCAGCAGTAGCAGGTGAGTTTTGGCAGTCTGGTCTGGACTCAGTAATATGTAGCTGTCACACTTTCAAAGGGAAACAGGCGGAGGCAGGGAGGAGCCCGAGTGTGTATCGCTCTGTCTTTTGCGGGAATTTTCTCAGTTCCATGAAACGAGTGAGTGTGCGCGTGCTCCTGTCGGAGCTCCGATCCGCCTGAGAGGACCCGCAGATCTCAGGTTACGCCAAGAGCCGTCAATCTCCTCCGCATGGAGAGAGAGAGAGAGACAGAGAGACAGACAGAGGGAGAGAGAGAGACAGACAGACAGACAGAGAGAGAGAGAGAAACTCAACCACTCAGAGCCACTCAGCATGGTAGTCTGTATGGAGGAGTGTGATATTAGCCGTGAAGAATTCCCAATGCTGGCACTGTGACAAGGTGGAAAAAATGAGCCAAATGGCCATTAAACTTCAGCCAAGATCAGACAAACAATTGATCTCTCTATGCTCCGCCCATACATTGGATAAATTCGTTTTGACCTGATTCCACTGACATACTTGCAAATGCCATGTACTTGTAGAGCTCTGCTGCACAGCACAGTCATGATTTATAACATTTGGTGCTTCCCTCTTCTACGACAGTCGTGCCGTTCACTACATGATGTACCTCATTGTCTCTTACTGAACACACACACGAACAGAGCTAGACGAAATCCATCTGATAACTAATCTGGAATCTTGAGAACACCCTGATACACCCTGTAAATCTGAGCACAGAGAGGTCCATTTAATAAAATTAGAATTATTGCTGAAAACAAATGAAAATGAACAGCAACCAATTAGCAACACCAGGCATGCCTTTAAACCAACTCCTGGCTGTAAATGCACCTTCGATAATGATCTAACACACAAATTCACAAACTACATCAGTGCTTGACCTCACACAGCCACCTCAGCTGCTCTTTTTAGATGAGTGGATCCTTTAAAATGCTGCAACGATCGGTTTGCATCCTGACAGACAAAAACAGTACAGCGTTTAATAGTTTCCCCACATCTTCCACTCCAGCAACGCTGCTACAAACTGGCTGGAGGAACTACACTGCACATCACCTCAACAGGAATGAGCAGGATTTAGGTCGCTTTAGGTTGATTGAGCAGGGTTGAACTTCTGCAGGATGGAACTGGGGGATTAAACTTATGTGGGCTAAATGGGCGGGACTAAACTAGTACAGAATCATTGAGTAGGGTTAAACTGCTCTAGGTTAGATGGGTGGGTAGGGCTAAACTGCTCTAGACTCAGTGGGTTGGGCTAAACTGCTGTAGACTCAATGGGTGGGGCTAAAGTGTTCTAGACCCAATGGGTGGGGCTAAACTGCTGTAGACTCAATGGGTGGGGCTAAAGTGTTCTAGACCCAATGGGTGGGGCTAAACTGCTGTAGACTGTCCAAAAATAAACCCATGTCTCCAAAATAAAGCCAAACGTGTAAATTCAAATGCAAGACAATTTAAAGGGATTTTATTCCATGTAACACTGGAGTGTTTCTGTTCATCATTAATTTTTCACACATGTAAAAGATGACAACAAAAAGTTGCACCGAGATTAGGACTGTACGGCGGTCTTTACTTGCTACATCAAAGACTTTAATTAAAAATAAATAAATAAATAAAAATGATGCCAATGACGAAATGCCGTTAAAGGAACAGTGTTTGTCTTCATGCACAGCAATGAAGGCAAGATCACCACACCTGATCAGCTGTGGAGCATGTATCACTCTGTCTTTAGCGTTCTTTCAGATCCACAAAACAAGCATGTCTGATCAGCCTGAGAGGTTCTGCAGATATCGGGTTACGCCAAGAGCCGTCAATCACTTCTGCCCAGAGATATAGAGAGAGAGAGAGAGAGAGAGAGAGAGAGAGAGAGAGAGAGAGAGAGAGAGAGAGGGAGAGGGAGAGGGAGAGGGAGAGAGAGAGAGGGAGCAAGGGAGGGGGAGAGAGAGAGAGAGAGGGAGATAGAGAGGGGGAGAGAGAGAGAGAGAGAGAGAGAGAGAGAGAGAGAGAGAGAGAGAGAGAGAGAGAGAGAGAGAGAGAGGGAGAGGGAGAGGGAGAGAGGGAGAGAGAGAGAGAGAGAGAGAGAGAGAGAGAGAGAGAGAGAGAGAGAGAGAGAGAGAGAGAGAGAGAGAGGGAGAGAGGGAGAGAGAGAGAAACTCGCCCACCACTCAGAGCCACTTAGAGCCAGCTACGTCTAACTCAGTAGCAAAAATGATGCCATTTGTGTATTGATCAAGCAATGGGAAACTGTAAGGAGTCAATGTGAGCATAAAAGCGTTTGAAAAACTGCGAGCCGGATTCAGCTTTGCTTACTTACTTTGAACACTTTTTCCCCTCGCTCACTCTGCTCCCGCCCCAAACCTCCTCCACTTACAACTCCTCCTAATAATCACATTTCAGTGAAGTGTTGAAAAATGCTTTTGATTACACGGTTCAGACTGAAGGGGGCTGAGGTGCCGCTGTCTTCTGCCTCCTCTCGCTCCTTTCTTCTCCAACGTTTTTATCTGACCCAGAAAGCCTCTGAGCTCATGATGGAAAATCATTCCAGCCTGTAAACGTCTCAGCGGTTCGCATTCCAACTTTCAAGACGTGCTAAAGTGTTTGCGCTTTTACTCGGAGAACCGCTACAGTGACCACTGTTACCAGTTTCATCCAGAAGGCCACAACAGATTCCTCACAACAATGGACATATTCTATCTATCTATTGTTGTGTATGTGTTGTACTGTACTGTACTGTATTGTAGTGTATTGTATTGTAGTGTATTGTATTGCAGTATATTGTATTGTACTGTGCTGTATTGTACTGTACTGTACTGTATTGGATTGTATTGTAGTGCATTGTATTGTAGTGTATTGTGTTGTAGTGTAGTGTATTGTAGTGTATTGTGTTGTAGTGTATTGTATTGTATTGTACTGTATTGTATTATAGTGTATTGTAGTGTATTGTGTTGTAGTGTATTATAGTGTATGTAGTGTAGTGTAGTGTGTTGTATTGTAGTATAGTGTATTGTAGTGTATTGTGCTGTATTGTATTGTAGTATAGTGTATTGTAGTGTATTGTACTGTATTGTAGTATAGTGTATTGTAGTGTATTGTGTTGTAGTGTATTATAGTGTAGTGTAGTGTAGTGTATTGTAGTGTATTGTAGTGTATTGTGTTGTAGTGTAGTATAGTGTATTGTAGTGTATTGTGTTGTAGTGTATTATAGTGTATTGTAGTACAGTGTATTGTAGTGTAGTGTATTGTAGTGTAGTGTGTTGTAGTGTAGTGTAGTGTATTGTATTGTAATGTATTGTATTGTAGTGTATTGTAGTGTAGTGTATTGTATTGTATTGTGCTGTATTGTATTGTAGTATAGTGTATTGTAGTGTATTGTGTTGTAGTGTAGTATAGTGTATTGTAGTGTATTGTAGTGTAGTGTATTGTAGTGTAGTGTGTTGTAGTGTAGTGTAGTGTATTGTATTGTAATGTATTGTATTGTAGTGTATTGTAGTGTAGTGTATTGTATTGTGTTGTATTGTATTGTAGTATAGTGTATTGTAGTGTATTGTGTTGTAGTGTAGTATAGTGTATTGTAGTGTATTGTGTTGTAGTGTAGTATAGTGTATTGTAGTGTATTGTAGTGTAGTGTATTGTAGTGTGTTGTAGTGTAGTATAGTGTATTGTAGTGTATTGTGTTGTAGTGTATTATAGTGTATTGTAGTATAGTGTATTGTAGTGAAGTGTATTGTAGTGTAGTGTGTTGTAGTGTATTATAGTGTATTATAGTGTATTGTAGTGTAGTGTATTGTGTTGTAGTGTATTATAGTGTATTGTAGTGTATACCAGTGTGTTGCACTGCTCTCTGTTCATCTCAGCTCCTTCTCTCTCTGTATCTACAGTGACTGTGTTTCTATCAGTATCTGAGCTCAGGGCAGAGTTTCTCTCTCTAACCTACTGGAAACTAGCAGAGATACTAGGCACTTCTTGTAAGTCAATCTGGATCAGAGCGTCTGCTAAAAGCTGGAAATGTAAATGTATCATTTGTTGACAAATGACATCAAAGTGAGACCTGCAGGTAAACGTCAGCAAAGCGGGCTTCGTTCCCTCATGGAACACTCACTTTTCATGGGTAGATTTTTTGACCCTTCTATACACGAGCTGGTCTGTAAAGCCTGTAGGGAAAATCCTAGCAAGGTAAGGTGGTTGCTTTTTGTTGACACCATCATTTTTTAGAAAACAGTCACTCAAGTGTCATGTCTCACACTACACGTCCAGCAGCGAAGACGCCAGCACGTGTGGACCACTGGACATGTGTGCTAGACGAATGAACAGTGAAACAGACTGCAGGTTGACCAACTTAGTCCCAACCACATATCATACGGTTAAAAGAGAAAAACCTTTCACCGACTCTCCACACGAGACAGAGCTTCAAATGAAAAAGGACTGGAACTTTATATCCACACGGCTTGCAGAAGGTAATATTTCGCTGTTGTAGGATCAAAACCTTGTATCTCCAAAATTGTAACTTTAGGTAGAAGGTAAAAACTCACTCTACTTTTAATGTAAGTCAATGGAACCAGACTTTTTACCAAGTAATTTTAGGTCATTTCTGTGGCTCCATTCATCATGGAATTCATGCACAACATATAGGACCATGGGTCCTTTCAAATTATGTTTAAAACTGAAAAATGACAAAAATGGAGATACAAGGTTTTGTTCCGACAGCAGCGATTTGCTTATGCATGCAAATGTTAATGTTAAGATTATTGCTAATCAATGCGAATGTATTTATAATAAACACAGTTCAGTGATAAGAAATTCATATACGCACAGTGTGCTTATTTAAATGTGAAAAACACTAAAATACAAAGAGAGCAGAAATTTAGTTTGGAACAATGAACTTTCAGGTCACTTGACCAATTTGGGCAAGTTAGGAAAAAAGCTGAACCCTGCATTGTTCTTTAACACGTAGGCTGTACTATACTGTACTGTACTACTCTGTACTATTCTATATTTTATCTCTTCAGCGCAAACATTTGTGGAATACGGTCATTACAGTGTCACATACTCTTAAACAGAGTATATAGTAGAAGACGTTCAGGTGCTTTATAGAAACATTAAGATACCTTAAAGAAATGCACTACTAAAATCAACTGAACTGCATAATCAGATTTAAATCACAGTTACAACACTGATCAGAAAAATCGCAGTTAAAACATTTTCGCAAAAATCCTTCAGCCCTTTTATCATGAAGTCATAGGGTATTTATATAGGATAAATGACTAATAACTGGTTAATGGATGACAGTAGTAGTAGTAGTATTAATAATAATAATAATAATAATAGTAATAATAATAGATTCAATGGACAATATCATGAAATGTATGCATCTACACTTTGTGGAGGCGACTGTAATATAATTCGATTGTCAAACATTAATAGAACCATTTTATGAACGCCACTATTAAAATGAAAGTGGTTCTTTGAGTCATCTGGGTTCTATGTAAGCACTGTGTTTATTAAAGTTTAGCTCAGTTTATGATGTTTATTTTATCGGGGACCATTCAAAAAAGTACATTCACCACAAAAGAGAAGAGATGCTTGGCACCACAGTTGGCTCACAAGCTAATTTCCCCAGCTCTGTAGTCTCAGGGCAGGTAAACATGACTACAAACACAATATACGATACACAATTATGAAGAAAAAAAAACAAAACAGTGTAAAACCCACAATATAAAAGAAATATACAGCCAACTTCATAGCAACACCCAACAAACCCAAATGCATATGAGGCCTCATCAACTCCAGCTTCCATCAATCCAGTATTCACAGAAGAGCCCCTGAAACATTTGGCGTTTTTCACCGCGTAACATCCTGCGTGTGGTGTTTTAAACGTCTTCCTGTTTTGCACGTCATCGTTTGTTTCATTGTTTATTGTTCCAGTTTCTGTACTTTAATCTTGAATCAGCAAATAGAGCACAGCACCCACAGCAGCCCAGCGAGAGGCTTTTAACTGCAGTTTGAACGGCTCGGAACGAGTCTGAATGGGTTTTTAACTCTGCCCTGAAGCCTTCAGTCACACGTCACACACCCTGACACACAGTCCAGCCCCACCAATTCTCCAGACTGTCGTATTATGTACTTAGCCACGGAGATCCATTTCTGCCAGATTGCTGTGGAGAAGCGCCTCCCCTGGCCCACTTTTAACACGACCCAGCATACACGCTGTGACAAGACCAGAGGGGTGGGTGGGGGCTGAGAGAGAGCTGGACAGTCAGCACGGAACACAAAAAGGGATGAAAATCACTCCTGACAGTGTCAGATGGCCGTTTCAGCACTGCAGCTCCACACAGAGGTTAACAGGCTCAGATCTTGCATTTTTCCTCTTGAACTTCACTTTGAACATGTGGTAAAATGTTTTAGCCCTTACAGTTTAGCCAGGAACAGCACAACGTTTAACAGCATTCCCACATCTTCCACTCCAATGATGCTACAGCCCGTCTGCAGGACCAACTCATCGTCAGGTCACAGAAAACAGGTGAAGCTAATTCGGTGTAGAGTGAATGTTTGGCCATGTGTGTCCATGGCTGTGACATCACAACCATGGTAAATTCAATAGCTGTTTTGCAGCTTAATTTCCACATATGGACTGTGTCCAGGTTTCAAAACATGCCAATCCATAAAGTCTACTCACTGCATCAAACTGGTTTCAAAAAAAGAAGGAATGTTTGATTTGCTGTAATATGGACCTTTTAAAGCCGTCATCCATCCATCTGATGTGTGGCGGAGATAAAAAAAAACACATACACTGACCTTTCACTCCTCCGTTAAAAATAGGCAAGCAATCAGGCAGATTTGTAATATGAAACACCTTCTTTTCATCTTTTCTATAAGAGAACTCAGCAGGAGCCCAAAGTCTGCTGGGAATTTTCTGAGGTGATTCCTCTTCGTCTTCTGGCTCTACCTTATTTTACACTCCGCCAAATTAAATAATTCCTTGGAGTATATGTTTCTTTACTGCCTATCATTAATCTTGATAAATTAGAAAATAGAGCAATGAAGCATCGTAATGACTTTGAATTCAGGATTCTTTTCTCCGTCTCTCTGTGAGCTTTCCCATATTTAAGCCCCCACAGAAGCCTTCATGCTCCTTTGATTGTAAAGGAAATCCATTGTTTAGCTCTGACACCGAAACGATTGGCGCAATTTGCCATGGACCAACACGGTTTGCACCGGGAATCATTTAAGTAGGGGGTAAATCTCCATATGCATCCGTCATGAAATCATAAGAAAACCCTCCTTCATCCACTCCTGGGTGAAAGCACTGACCGTCACGCTGCATTCACAGTAGATCACTGTTCAAAGGTCCCATTGAGGATTTAGACGGCTTTATGGGTCGTTCTACTGAAACGTCCACTTCATCTGTCCATAGGAGTCACTGGTGTTACTGATAGTCATCGGTGTTCCTCATAATGAAGGAAACACCAGAGACGTTTTTAATGATCGATGCATTTTACAGAACATCAAACCACACGCTGTCCATCAGGGAACGTCCACTAAAATATAGAATTTAATCCATTTGTGTTTCTATTTTTTCACAGTGACCTCAGAATAAAGTCGGTCACACCAGTGACGTCAGCTAGAAGCTTCATATGAGATCATGAGCTGAGTGAGAAGATCTCTGAGAACTGAGAGACACAGTGGACTCACCATGAGCTTGGCTCCTTTACACATGACTGTGAGGACAAGATCTTCTGAAGCACCTGGGATTCTACATGATTGATTTTTAAACCAATGTTGCCAAATTGATGCTCAAAAAGGTGGAACTGTTAAAATAACTCAAAAATATAAAAAAAATTAGACTTTTCTGTAGAAAGACTATTATAAGTTACAACATACAGAAATTCTCACTTCCATTCAAGCGAACATTTACAAACCCATAGCGTTTAAGTCTCTTAAATCAAAGTGATTTCTAAAGATCTGTTGTTCCTTCAGGATTGTTTTACATGCTTTCAACATTTATACTGCACGAAAAAGAGAATAACTGGGGGAAAAACAATGGCGTTAAAAAATGTAAACAAATAAGACATATTGGGAGGAAGAAATGTCAAAATAAAGAATATAAATTGAGTTTTGATCCTGATTCCTTCATTAATTCGTAGGATGCTGCAGTAGGTGGATGACACACTTAACATTAACAGTGTTTTTTTTTCTTTAAGGGAATGCAAACGACAATAAAACATAAAAATGACCATCCTCGGCTCGGTACTCTCCCCTCGCTGCTGCTCGACTGTGTTCTTGTCTCGTCTTCGTAGAGATGTAGCACCTCTTTTCCCACACATTTTCAGTGAAGCAAAACTTTATAACACATTTGTCTGGTTTTTATACCCCAGCTTTTATTGTCCGACCTGTCCGGTTCTATTGCCGTTTTATTCGGTTATGGATTGTTCTTTGTGAGCCGTTTCCCAGCAAGTTTGCTGACGGCTTTATGAGACAGAAACACCCAAAACCTCTTCTGTTTTGCTTTGTAATATTGATCTCATCACATCGTCAGACAGAAATGTGCACCAAGTTAGTAAACATCAGTGAAGAGCAGACACGGAGGCTTTATTCCATCAAAATCACCACGTCTCAAAAATTCAACGGCCAAAGGAAATTTCTTGGCCTTTCTAGGTGTTAATAAATCTACGTTTGCAGCTGTGAGGATTTGATTGCATTCTGCCACAAAGGCATCAGTGAGGTCAGGCACTGAGGCCGGATGATTAGTGTCGCATTTGAACTTCTCACCAACTCATCTTGAAGATATTCCTGGTAATCCATCGTTACATACAACACTGCTCCACAGGCCAATGCTGGGGGGGCGTCATACCCCTCTGGCCAGTGCCTGGGTATGATGACCTTGTGTGGCTGATCTGATCGAGAGCACCTTGTTTCAACAAGGGAGACAGACTTTAACAAACCACACGAGAAAAATAAATCAGCATCACCTGCATTAATAACCTCACAGCCAAACTCAATACCTGCCACACAAGCTTCAGTAACCAAAACAACAAAGCCCAGGGCAATCAGGTTACCCAGACAGATGTATCTAGAACACTGTAACTTGAGTATTGCTTTAACCCTCAGAAGCCTAAAGTGATTTTTGTTGTTTTTCCTATATTATATAAAATTAATTATATAACAAATCTAACAGTAACTGACAGCTTTGCTTCTGCTCTTCTGATTCATTTTGACAAAACATGAAGAAAAAAAAAAGTTCTGCAGTAAATAATAAATAAGAGAAACTTTTCAACATATTCACATCATTGAGAAATGTCTAGTACAACAACAGGAGCTGGAGCAGGTACTATAACCACAAAATAACTAATACAGCAGGTACTACACTGATGAATATGACTGATATTACAAGACTATGACCCCAGGAACTGCAAGAGGTAATTCAACAGTAGCATCACAGGTACCATAACTGGCAATACAACCAGCACTAACGGACATAATACAACAGATACAACAATATCTCGCTGCTGTTACGTAGAAAAAAGTCAGGTTCTATTGATTTACATTAAAAGTAAATGAGGCTTTGTTCCTATCAATCAATAGATACTACAGTACATCCTACAACTGGTCCTATAGCAGCTACATCAGATACTACAGGATGTACAATAGGAAATAATAGGAACTACAACAGGCACTACAACATATATTACAATATATACTATAATCCATACTATAATAGGCACTACAACATATATTACAATATATACTATAATCCATACTATAATAGGCACTACAACATATATTACAATATATACTATAATCCATACTATAACAGGCACTACAACATATATTACAATATATACTATAATCCATACTATAATAGGCACTACAGCATATATTACAATATTTACTATAATCCATACTATAACAGGCACTACAACATATATTACAATATATACTATAATCCATACTATAATAGGCACTACAGCATATATTACAATATTTACTATAATCCATACTATAACAGGCACTACAGCATATATTACAATATATACTATAATCCATACTATAACAGGCACTACAACATATATGACAATATATACTATAATACATACTATAATAGGCACTACAGCATATATTACAATATTTACTATAATCCATACTATAACAGGCACTACAGCATATATTACAATATATACTATAATCCATACTATAACAGGCACTACAACATATATGACAATATATACTATAATACATACTATAATAGGCACTACAACATATATTACAATATAAACTATAATCCATACTATAACAGGCACTACAACATATATTACAATATATACTATAATCCATACTATAACAGGCACTACAGCATATATTACAATATATACTATAATCCATACTATAACAGGCACTACAACATATATTACAATATATACTATAATCCATACTATAACAGGCACTACAACATATATTACAATATATACTATAATCCATACTATAACAGGCACTACAACATATATTACAATATATACTATAATCCATACTATAACATGCACTACAGCATATATTACAATATATACTATAATCCATACTATAACAGGCACTACAACATATATTACAATATATACTATAATCCATACTATAACATGCACTACAGCATATATTACAATATATACTATAATCCATACTATAACAGGCACTACAGCATATATTACAATATATACTATAATCCATACTATAACAGGCACTACAACATATATTACAATATATACTATAATCCATACTATAACAGGCACTACAGCATATATTACAATATATACTATAATACATACTATAACAGGCACTACAGCATATATTACAATATATACTATAATCCATACTATAACAGGCACTACAGCATATATTACAATATATACTATAATCCATACTATAACAGGCACTACAACATATATTACAATATATACTATAATACATACTATAACAGGCACTACAACATATATTACAATATATACTATAATACATACTATAACAGGCACTACAGCATATATTACAATATATACTATAATCCATACTATAACAGGCACTACGACATATATGACAATATATACTATAATACCTACTATAACAGGCACTACAACATATATTACAATATATACTATAATCCATACTATAACAGGCACTACAAAAAACAGGCACTACAACAGAAAGTACAATAGAAAATACAACAAATACTACGACAGGCAAACTCTGCCATCTAACCAGTGTCCTTCAGTGTGTTTTTGCCACGTTATAACAGGTCATTAGCAGGATTTCCCACCCACATGTTTTATGAATTTTGAAAATGCCTCAAAGAAAAAAGCTGAATTGTAAAAGCCACAATATGCAAAAAGTTTTGAAGCAGAAACGTCAGAATATTGCCAAATCCAAAATGCAAAAAGAGGTTTTCAAATAAACATTAAGTCATAATTCGTGTGATTCCACGATTCCTACAGACGGCTTTTCACAGGTTGCTTTCATAAACTCACATATCACTTGCATAAAGTTTGAATGGAAACCCAACATTGTTCCACGCTGCATTAAAAGCTTCATACTCACTCCACTCCATAACCAGAAATCCAGGCGACTTCTGTTGAACAGCTTTTACTTTGGCATCAAAGAACTGCCCACAGAACCTAGTACTCACTTTCATCAACAGCAGCATCTTGGCTCACTGGACCTTTTGAAGTCCACATATGGTCCAAACAGAGTGTATGACGAACTCTATATGCTGCTTTCTAGCACTTGGGAAACTGTAACGCCTACATCCACATCTTTTTCCTGAACTTGGCCTTTAGCGTCAGCCCACCAAGATCATATAGGAGCTTACCAAGCCTGGCCTGCCCAACATCACATGCAACTGCATGCATGAACAGACTGATTGGTGGACCACAGGTAGTAAACATAGGCGGTAAAAACCTCTCCCCCATTAACCCTGAGCACAGGTGCATCTCAGCGCCGCTAATCTAACCCATAAAAATGCACTGCCTCAGGTTGTTAATGACCCACTACATCACCCCAACCTAAAAGCCTGTATGTGTGTGTGCATGCACTTATTCTGTTGCTTCTATTTGTACTTTTCAGTTTCTTTTCTTCCCGAAATGCTCCAGCGGTCAGGCATTATTCAAAGGCAAGACGATCTGAAGTAACCCAACTGGTCTCTGAGCTTTCTTTGAGTTTGTCCTGTGAATGGCGTTTTTGCCAGGTGCGCAGTGGTTTCCAGTGCTTTGCCATGTTTTCAAGGAAAAGCCTCGACGCGGCGTTCAAATCTCATCACGCTGGAGCTCCGCAGGGTCAGGCCGGTGTTTAAGAGCCGCA
>NC_051240.1:14505971-14508471 GCF_015220715.1 Pygocentrus nattereri | reverse complement strand
AAAACCTGGATGTCTCAATTTTCTTAAACTAAATGATGAAAAGACAGCGGTTTTAATTGTGGGCTCTGAGGAAATGTCCAAAAAGGTGCAGTCAGCTATCGATTGTGTGGGTTTAAAGGCAAAGCCCTTTGTGAGAAATCTCGATGTGGCTTTTGACTCCCACCTCAGTTTCTCCTCACACATCAAGAAGCTTCTTCAATCCTGCTTTTTTCAACTTAGAAATATGAATAAAATTTGAAATTTCCTGCCCTTTTCTGAACTGGAAAAAATGATTCATGCTTTTGTCTCCACCCGTTTGGACCACTGCAATGCCTCATTTACTTGTCTGAGTCAGAGAGGTGGCTCGTCTACAGCTTGTTCAAAATGCAGCTGCTCGTCTTCTCTCTAGGACAAAGCGTAGGGAACATATCACACCAGTATTGGCTTCTCTACACTGGTTGCCTGTAAGCTTTAGAATTGATTTTAAAATTTTAATGCTTACTTATCAGGCTGTTCATAACGAGGCTCCAGCATACATCACTGAGCTCCTACGTCCTCTTCATAGCGCGAGAACTTTAAGGTCTTCAAATCAGGAGTTACAACTGAGGTTTTTAAAAAACGTTTAAAGACTTATTTTTATTTTCTTGCGTTTAAAAGCTTTTGATCAATGTGCTTTATAAGTCAGGGTGTATTTGAGTATTTAAACTGTGTGTTTTACTTATTTGAGTATATGATCATAATGATCTGAATTGTTTTGTGTTTTATTTGTAGGTACTTTGTAAAGCACTTTGTGAGTCACTCTGGAAAAGTGCTATATAAATAAAGTTTTACTTACTTACTTACTTACAATGCTGTCCTTCCCTTGTAGTGCCGGAGAAAAAGGCCCAGCAGAGACGTGATTAACAGCAATTACTGTATAATCACAAGCAAGAATATTGTTCAAGTCAAAACCGCACTGTAGTAAGCAGGGATGAGTTTCTCACTACAAGCCAAAAGCATAAAAACGAGCTACAGTGTCAAGGTCAAGTACATCTCCGAAGAACTGTAGGAGGCAGCAGCATCATCACCCGTGAAAGATAATTATTTTCTTTGAATTAGGGCTCGACGGCGCTACAGCGTCAAGACTCATTAACGTTACTGCTCAGCTGAAGATGCTCAGAATAAGCAGAATAAATAAGCAGCAGAAGAAAAAGAGCAGAACACAAACAACCCGAACTCTCACCTCCTGTGAATTATTCAGAAAAACGAGTCGTCCCTGATTCGTCTCAACATTTCTTTTGGTCCGTGCGGTCTCTCGTATTTACTGATCTGGACAAATTTGTCCAGTTGATCCAGACTTATGGCTGGAAAGTGAGATTCCATCACTTATCACAGGTCCTCTGCTACATGGCACTATTCATTTAATCAACAAAACAACAGAAAGTCTTAATTAGATTCTGAATGAAAGTACGAAATGTCAGATATATTGGGGAAAAAAATAGACACTGTTAGATGTTCATCCAAGGCATAACAATACAAAATTTCATCACTTTAGACCCATCGAAACAAGTTCTGTGGACCTTACATTATCATATTGAATCAAGCTGTTGGACCTGAATGACAGTTTGGGCTGATTGACCTCTATTTTAGCTATTTTAACCTCCAATGTAGTCAATCGGTCAATCTTTTCACTGGAGCTTAAAGGCCAATGTAGCCAACAATGGAAGCAAATACCCCACCAATTAGCATGGTGCAAACTGCATGCCCAAAACATCACATACATTCTTCAAATAGACAAAAGTACAGATAAAATTCAGGTTTTAAGAACTTTGCTACTACTGTTTAAGCCATAATACATACGTTTGTGTGTTTGTATTGATACCAGTACATATGAACCACAAAAGCAAGTCACTAGCAAACTTAAGCAACCTTCAGACACCAAATATGCTCCACTGAACGAATGACATTTGGTCTACTTTCGCTTTAAACCTGGCGGATGCACTACCGAACGAGACGAACTTTAAGTGACATGAAGGCGGCCAGTCCCTCAGGAGCTTCTCCGTTCAGAGCTGAACACCACCCAAAGCGGTGCTGTAGCACTTTCCATCAGTCCAGAAGCTCCATTATGACGGCTGTGAGTGGAGCCGAGCGCTGCATTATTGATAACTTCCCCAAAGGTAAAGATGTACCAGCTCTGATGCAGCTCAGCTGGGAGACGTGTTTGTCCAGAGTACATTTAACGCCCCTCAGCGACCTCAGAGAAGCCGCGTTCGGTTCCAGGCATCTTCAAAATGACCATCTAACCCGTATTAACCTTAATAATAAACACACAGGCTCGATTCTGAATACATTTCAATGATCTTGATTCTGCAAAAGTTCTACTGTTTTCTCAAACAGAACTTTTCCCAATGACTGCCAGGGTGGTAAAAAGACGTTTGCCTCCAAAAATTTGAAAAAAGCCCGTGTGGGAGGCCATTCTTTCTATGATCTAAAGGGTGGACGATATGACTTTGTCATTATCACGATAAACAGCATGCATTTC
>NC_051240.1:14498471-14500971 GCF_015220715.1 Pygocentrus nattereri | reverse complement strand
CAAGTCCCACGGCATATACTGAGGATAGAAACCATCGACTAGCCCACTGCATTCAAACCGCTCGTCTCTCTAACCAGTGGATGTGGTTGTTTTATATTAAGCTCATTTCATTTATTTAATAGTCTATTCAGGGGATCTTAACTCCATGCACTAGGTGTTTAATTACAGTGAGGTCTAATGCTTTGTAGGTCAGCATTAACAGATAAGTGGTTCATAATGGATTAATGTTAGTACCTTCTTACATGAACCTGTTAGTCAGCTGCTTATTCGCCAGCTTCTTGTTCGAATCGTCCTGTTCTACCTTAAACGGTACGGCTTCAGGCACCAGAGTGCCAACTTCAGCTCCGTCCTTCTTACTGTGTTTTGAGGGTTTATTATATTTTATTTTTCTGTGTTTTATTATCAGAAGCGATTCACTCACTGAGGGATTTGCTGATGTGTGATTTCGTTTCTTTCCTGCTGGTCCAGGCGGCTAATTATCACGATCAGTTACTAAAGATGTAAAAGCTACAGAGAGCAGATCCGTCCAGTCTAGATTAATCTGAGTCTGAGGATTAAAACAGAACAGACTTAGTGAACATGGGTTGAGCGGTAAGGAAGTCGTGGCCGATTTAATCCTGAGACTCTTCGTCTCTCAATGCCAGTGAATCTGTTCACAAGCAGGTCTTGACCTCTCCAACATGGCGGACGCGCAGACGTATCGCCTCAGATGGAGAAAAACAGACGACACGGCGTCTCGGTATGTAGATCTATGGGTAGGAATGTAGGATGGTAGGAACCAGCACAGCTCAGCTCGGTTCCACAGTGAGCTAGGGAGCTACGTCCAACTCTATGATCCAGCACGTTTTATGTTTGACCAAAAAAAATCACCAAACTTACACAGTTAAGCTACAAATCAACAGAAGCAAGAGGGGCATCAGAAACGAATAGGAGTAGACGCTAAGAAAGTGAAATAAAACACATGACTAGTAGTTGTGTATGATCACATGACTTAAAATGAAAAAGCCTGTGAATCTACTGGAAAAGCCCAAACTTTAACTGCCGATTTGTGGAGATTACCACAAGCAAAACTCCCTCCTGAATAAGAACGGTTTCATTTTGGGATCTCAATGTTATGAGGCTACTTGTTACCAATGTTTCACTCACTTCTCTGGCACTGGACATCCAGCACGCTAATAACAGAGGATTCTACCTGCAACACAACTCATGTTTCAGGCTCTATCAGACGTGTAATCACTACCTGAGGACTATATAATGACTGTATACTGTTGTGTTAATAATGTACGGTGATGGCGTTCAGAAGGTGAAAATCCCTGGTTGTGTTTTATTTTAAAGCACTTTGGTTTTAAAATGTGCTAATCAGATCAAATTTACTTACTTATCTAGATTATAGTCTTCACACTACACCACCAGAGCTGATCTATGTATCTCAAAGTTATCTGCATGCTACAGTCCTGGTCATATCTACCAGTGGTGGACAGTAACTGAGTAACTGAGTATCTGAGTAAATGTAATTAGTTTCTGTACTTTAGTATTTTTGGTGTATCTGTACTGAAGTTTCTCCGTTCTGGGCGACTTTTTCCTTTCACTCCACTACATTTCAGAGTCTAATATCCGACTTTTTCCTCCTACATTTTGAGAAATCTGTCGTTCTTTTGGTTTCTGTGTGTATAAAAACGTAACATGTCAAAACGAAAGAAGCGCAAAGCCAGAGCACCAATCAGGGCCCAGCGGTCACTTTGTTTAGAGCTGGTTTTGACCTGTTGGTCATACCGACCCAGTGCAGCATGCGGTTCAACGTCAGCACAGCAGCGTAAAACTTTGGGAGAGTCTGTTCAACATAAATGATGAACTAACCTAACTTTGTGTAAATAGAGCTCAATATAGAAATATGTCCACATATGCAGTCGAGACTGACGCGGCTTTTTTCTGAATTTCTACAAACGCCATTTCATTTTATAGTAAATGAGTTTGGGCTGGTTTATGTTTATGAACAGACGCCTACAGATCAACATAGTAAAGGAGCTCATCTGTGATCCTGAGTTTAAAGCCAGTTTTTATTCAACTTAAACTTGGAACTAAGTTGTAAATAAATCTGAAACTGAAACTTTGCTTGTGTGTAAAAAGTGATTTCAGAGCCACTCGGTTCTCCCTGATGGAAACTGTTTACCTTCAGTGTTTTGTGCTTCTGATCATTTTAATAGACGTCAGCGTCACTAATTAATGACGTTCTATTAAAAGACTGGTTTACCAAGAGAGACGCTGGAGGACTTTCACCTGAAATGAGTTCATGAAGCCAGTCTGGTTATAAAAATGATAACAGGACATCAGAGCCAGAATTACTCTTTTAGTACTTTTACTTTATACTTAAGTACATTTGAAGGTAAATACTTTAGTACTTTTACTCAAGTGGAGGTCTAAAGGGAGGAACTTCTACTTTTACCTTGGGGGTCTCGACTTTGTCCACCGCTGTTATCTAGTACTTAGGCAGGATGTTTCA
>NC_051240.1:14490971-14495971 GCF_015220715.1 Pygocentrus nattereri | reverse complement strand
GAAAGTAGGACTGGACTGGGTGGGAGCCTCTGAACAAGACCCAAAATAAAGAGACTTAAGCCACAATAACTGAATAAGAGGCGATTAGCCGCCCCACTGATCCAGCAGCCTAATCCTGATTAAACAATATGGGTATCAACAGAGGAATATTAGAAAATCCGTGAAGGGGAAGAACAGGTTCTAATTCATTCCGATTAAAACAGGTTACAGAGGATAATCCCAGAGTGTTCAAAATACAACATCAGCAGCTGAAAGAAGACCTTATGATTACCGTCCTGCCTCTGAAAACAGGGCCAGAGGGTTCACAGGGACAAACTGACCCGTCGCCTCCAAATCTCTGATCTGTTTACAGACAGTGCAGTGGGGCATTTATATGGTCATTTAGATGAACAACTCAACTCTGTCTGTAAGGATGACCGATAATGACACGTTAGTATTTCCAAAGTGGAGCTCAACAAAGTCTGCCCAGTCCCATTTCACCCCTTCACATCTAGGGGTAGGGTGTCCCAGTTGGTGTTGAGAAAGAGGGGTAGGGCGAAATGTTAGGGCCACACGACCCTCCAAACGGACGTTTTTCCAAACAGTGTTACGAAAAACTGGCAAGATGTGTGAACAAGAGACCAAAGAAACCCACAAATCAGAGAATTTTCTTTGTTAAATATCACAATAGCCACTGTATGAGCTTAGTTTAATGTCATTGCAGTCATATATTATGCTAAATGTCTCAGTCGCTGGCTGACTAAATGTCCTGTTCCACCTTAAATAGTCCAGCGGTTCTGATGCCTGAGGTGCCACAATGTAACTCCTGCACCATTTAAGGTGGAACGGGAAAATTCAAACAAGAATCTGGAGAATATCTGACTTCAGCTTCATATCACTGAAGAATTACGGGGGGTGATAATAAATAACTGCCCCCCTCTTTGAAGGTGTATGATCCCTAAATGTAACTAAAGCCTAGCAGTGAGGAGCTGAACTTTCCCCTCCTCTGCTGTCCCTGCAGACGGGCAGGGTCGCCTACAGAGCGGCGCTAGTAGCTGTTAATGAAGTGATGCTCTTTTATTAGAGGGGCTCATTTCAGAGGGAAGATCTCAACCACTGCCCTGTAGCTCAGGAACAAGGAGCAACACTCAAAAATAAGGGGTAGGAGTAAAAATGGGCTGTAATTTGTGAGCGTTCATACGGCTGCAGTGTGAGAAGAGAACTTTGAGAACTCAGGCTGGAGAAAAATCCTCGCCATGATAAGTCAGATCGGTTGATGAACAGGAAAGTGGAGCTTCAGCTGCACGGGAAGGAGGAGAAGCTTCAGGCACTCATAACTCTATTAAAACACAAAATCCACAGTTAAAACAGCAGCGGGACAAACTGCGTTTCATCATCTTTAAACAAAGGTTTGATTAGGGAAAGAGATGGTCCATTTTGAGCTCACTAGTTAGCTCAATATCTCTGTGTTCTCAGGAAAAACTGGCAGCGGTCCCTGGTCGAGTTTGTTGCCTGGTTCCTAAAACCTAGAAGAACTTTCATGGGCCGCACTGATCTGCGCATCAGAAATCCACACACTCTCACTATACCCTGGAGAAGACAGTGTGGGTTGTTGTAGCTTTAGCCGCAGTTCTGCTTTCTGAGAGGAAATTTCATGTTGCTCTTTAGATGCCAAGATTTCAGAATCTGTGACAGACTCGGAGCCAGACACGTCTTCCAGGTTTGTACATCCAACATAGCGACTGTGGTTAAATAATAGTAGCTGTAGGTCTGGATCGGACACAATTTCAGCCAATTTCTCAACTTTAAAGCTTTAAAATCACGATTACTCTGACATGGAGACGCTGTAAATGCGTCAAAATTTCTTGCAATTGAATTTATGTTGAGGTTACAGTCGGTATGTGACGGTGACTATCAGACGTAGGCATTCGGGTCGTGCCTTAAATATCTAAATAAATAAATAATTAAATAAATAGTAAAAAAAAAGCAAACCCCATTTACGACAATGCCCATTTCTGTTAGCATCCTAATGGGATTCTAGTAGTACATTGAATGTAGCTTATGAGACATGAAGGTTATGAAGAATATGAGAAAGCGCGTTTTGGGACCACCGGTGGTCGCAAGGAGTTTAGGAGGTTAAATATTTATTATTTATTTTTTTATTCCATCAGTAAAGATCCCTGGAATAGAATTGTTACCGCTGATTTCCATTTCTAAAAATGGATGTCACCGTCAGTGACGTGTCCTCCAAAGAGCCCAGAGTGATGTTTTTTCTCAAAAACCCCCTGAAAACCCCCTGAAAATCATTGGCTCCAAATTATGTTATTGGTTAATCGACACGTCAGGCCTTCAGTTCAGCTCCTGAAGGCCTGACCAACGAGACAGCATCCTCGGCTGTATCTACCCAGATACCACTAGACTGGAACACTATCCTGATTGGAAAATTTTCGATTGAGCGATTGTTTCGAGAATTTACCCCCTTTTTTATCCAACCAAATCCTAACTACAGATAAGAGTAATACCACAGCACTTAGAGTGTAAACACAACAAACAAGATTATTCAAAATGCAAATCATCTAACAATTACAGACACATGGTTTTCCACTAGAGGGGAAAAAAAAGGGTTCGCCACTAGAAATGAGTGCCATGATTAACTTCATACAGCCATTAATTTAAATGTTGGGGTAATGTAATAATAATAATAATAATAATAATAATAATATTTTTCCACTGTCTCTGGACAAACACGATCAGCAGCACGTTTATAGCTGTGTTTCTCAACTTGGTCCATGTTTTTTGGTGTGATGTTTGATTTCCATTCAGATGCACAGCTCACTGCAGTAAAACAGCTCAATGGTTTTGATAGATCCATCCCAGAGCAGCTCCACAGACGGACTAAACGAGGTAAACTGGTGTAAACACACGGTAAAGACACACTGCGTCCAGACCTCTGCTCAGCGTTTGGGTCAAGAAGTGATATTTTAAGGCCATTAACAGGTGATGCAACTCACAGCAACATCACACTGGAATAACACTAACAGGTAAAGAGAGTCATCAGCAGCAGCTAAATATAACCGAGATTAGCACAGCACAAAGCCAAGCCACTGCAGCTGCACACATCCAGCCTCCGGTCTAATGAGTGACGCCTCATCACTCCTTCCTCCTCTCCTCCTCATGGAACTGCCTTGTAACTCACTCACTCACATTTATCAGGCTAGAGATTCTCCAAAAGGGGGCGCCATTAGCAGTCCAATGCATTTTTAATGCTTTAGAAGAGCAGCGCTTCACATCAATGACGCTTCCTCCTTTCCTCTCTTCTTTTCCCCCTCGACCTTTTGTCTGGCACTTTATTTTCTGCTTCTAATTTTATTCATTTTCCTCTTTTTTTTACTTGATCATCTTCCTCTTTTTTCACCTCCTTTTCATTTCCTCCGTTTTAGCCTTCTTTCATCTCCATGTACCTCCTTTTTTCACTCCTTTTATTTCCTGCCACTTTGTTTATTTATCGTTGTTTCCCCCTCTTCTTTTTCTCTCCTCTTGTCCTTTCCTTGTTTTTCTTTTACTTGTTTCTTCTCCTTCACTTTTACTCCATTTTCTTTTTTACTCATTTTTCCTCCTACATTTTACTCCTCCTTTATTTTCTACCCATTTATTTTCCCTTCCTTTATTTTCCCTCTGTATATTCTGCCCTCCTTTATGCCGTTCTGTTTTATTTTCCTCCTCCCTTTTATTCTTTTCATTTTCTTCCTTTTTCACTCGTTTTCCCTCTTTATTTTCTCCTCTTTTAAATGTACATCATCCCTTTTTCCCTACTTTACCTGCTTTCTCTTTTGTCCTCCTTTTAATTTTTTTCTTTATTTCTCCCTAGTTTGTATTTTTTGCTCCCTCCTGTTTTCTTCCTTTTTTCCTGTTTTCCCTTCCTCACTTCATCATCTTTTTCTCCTACTTTTACATCTTTTCTCCTCATTTTTCTCTCCTTTTTAAGCCGATAACCCACAACACAGCACTTAGTGATCCTGGGTTTATTTATTTATTTATTTACATGCAACAAAGAGTTACATCCAGCCACGAAGGGCCAGACAGACTGAACTATCCTCCACTCATCCCCCTCCATCTCTCCATCTCTCTCTCTCTCTCTCTCTCTCTCTCTCTCTCTCTCTCTGTAGTTTATTGATCCTCTCTATGATGGCATGTCCACGCACAGTCAGCATCAAATATTCCTACTGCTGCTGTTTACAAACAAACAGCTGACTATAGCGCTCAGGTTCAACTCAGGTCAGGTTCAGTCAGCAGCTTTATTGGCAGGAATGTTGCGAGTTATTGCCAAAGCAATTAGCATAAAGAGCAGAAAGAAAGACAGAAAGACAGAAACAGAACAATGAAAAAAAGCAGAAGAGAAAACTAGAAGAGGAATATTTGGGTTGGCTCAGGATGATAAATGTGTGACCGCTGTATTGATATTGTAAGTAACCGGGTCACTGGAGGTTAAAGGGGTTGTTTCGGTGTGGGAGTATTTGTGGTTAAGGGGCATTTCACTGTCGAAGTATTTATCGCTGAAGGGCAAAGGGTGCCGGGGGGCCGGGGGGGGGGGGTAAGCTTGAGAGAAATCATTGTTTGGGTCAGTATTGTGAAGGTTAAGCACAACGTGACTGGAAGATGGGCTCCAAGCACATTTAACACGGCCCCTTTACTATCATTTGAATTTGCCATCATGCTGAGGTCAACTACGAACCAAAGGTAGACAACCTTAGCTTTTCTTCTGAAATCAAGGGATGTAATAGGGAATTTCTCCTTTTTGTTTCTGTAACAGTCTCTAAACAAAAGCATCACATTAGATGCTGGGACATTGCTGTAAAGATTTGATTGCATTCAGCCACAAGAGCATTAGTGAGGTCAGATGCTGATGTTGGCTGATTAGTTCTGGATCAGAAATAACAAAACGCATCCAAGATACGCGACACTGGAAAAAATGGTGTCTTTTCATGTAAAATTATCTTAACAATAGTGAGATAATCTAACAT
>NC_051240.1:14448471-14485971 GCF_015220715.1 Pygocentrus nattereri | reverse complement strand
ACTAGCTTTGAAGCTCTAGAGAAAAACTAAAGATAAATTTAAAAAACAACCAATTTTATTGCTTAAATGTTGCCTTTTGTCAGCTCTGAAGACTTGGAGATTCTCCTAAAGATCTTTCGGAGAACCAGGGGGCACATCTGAGCACTAAGGCCCAACCACAACCCCTTGTTTTGGAGTGTTGCCCCTTGTTCCTGAGCTACAGGGCAGTGGTTGAGATCTTCCTCTGAAATGAGACCCTCTAATAAAAGGCGACCCTGCCCGTCTGCAGGGACAACAGAGGAGAGGAAAGTTCAGCTCCTCACTGCTGGGCTTTAGTTACATTTAGGTATCATACACCTTCAAAGAGGGGGGCAGTTATTTATTATCACCCCCCCCCTAATTCTTCAGTGATGTGAAGCTGAAGTCAGAGATTTGGAAGCCTATCGTTTGAATAGTGCAGTAGCTACGTTGTGGCACCTCAGGCACCAAAACTGCTGCATTATTTAAGGTGGAACAGGTAGTTTAGCTAGATAGATATCTATAGAGGCATCAGCTACTACAAGTGCTTTTCAATGCGTTTTATGAAGAAAAGGACCTTAATATGCTGAAACGTCATTAAACTAATATAATATGATAGTTATAGTCATTTGTAACTCTCACATTGGTGTGTTTCTTTGGTCTCTTGGTCAGCCGTCTTGCCCGTTTTTCCTTCTCATAACACACTAGAGCGCCTCTGTTTGGACAGTCATGTAGCCCCAACACTTCACCCCACCCATCTATCTCAACAAGAACTGGGACACCTTTCCCCTCGGTGTGAAGGCTCAAAGCGGAGGGGTAAGGGCTGAGTGGTGGGGGTGAGGGGTGAAATGGGACTGGGCCCATGTGTGATCAGAGTGGAGCCGTGGGAGATCACTGAGGTCTTTGGCTCAGGAGAAACATCTGAGCAGCACTAGACTCGAGTCTCTCCATCCGATGTTGTCGAGAAGAAACGACATAGACGATAATAAGATCCCCTTATTTTGCTTTCTCTCTCCGGCGGGGGACGGACTCGTTCGGGGTGAGGTGGGACGCAAATGTGTTTTCTCGCTAAACTATCGCTTTTATCATCTCAGCGAAGCCTCCTGCAGTTTACAGGCCATGTGATGTTGACTGCGAGGCTTTCAAGAGGCATTTTTATTCTCTTCTCTTTAATTCAATAAACTCAAACTTGGTCGATTCATCACAAACTGCCAGGGCTCATCAGGGACAGACGAAAGGAAGCGGAAGAGGAGTGCTAACGCTAACGTTTCCGACAGATGTCACATAAGAAATGTGAATAATTTAGTGCCGCTCTGCTTACAAACACACAAAAGCTTTTAGATAATCCCACTGTGCGAAGCCAGCCCTATAAACAATGGGTTTTGGAACAAATAATAATAATAATAGCGCAGCGTTTAGAATGCAGTAAATGAAATATGAATGTGAAAAACACAACAGCAGCCAAAAGCATTAGTGAACTGCAACGGTAACATTCGGCACGCTTCACTGAGCGCAGCGATGGCCAAAAACAAAGCAAACAAAGACAAACACACACACACTCAAACATACACACCCTATAAACACACACACTAAAACATACATTCAGAAACATACTAAGACCTACATACACACTCATACACACAACCTACGCTCATATACATGCATCCACTCAGAGACACTCAAAACCAAAAACACACACACACACACGTCTAGCTATACATACGAGGACGTCCATATGTTTCTATTGATTTGTATGTTACTGTAGCTAAATAACAATACACCTAAATCTAACCTCAACCTCAGTATCCACTATTTTTCTCCTTTTATAGTTTTCAAATAAAGAGTAATTGTGGATAAAGCAACACACTTTGCTGGTCCTCACTTGAGCAAAAATTTCATATAGTCCTATCATAGTGAGGACCTGGGGTCCTCACAAGTATAGCACAACAAGAACACACACATACGCACAAGTAAGTACACAATTATATGTACACATATAGCACACACTCTCTCTCACACACACACACACACACACACACACGTAATCACATGCTCATACATACACACATAGCACACACACACACACACACGGTCTCTCACACACACACACACACACACCAAGCACTTTCACTGGGGACATTTTCATAACCACGTTCTACAAAAGAAACAAAAAACACGGAGTCCGGAGCGCGGAGTCCGGAGCGCAGTGTCACTTAAAACGCATAACTGCAACAAAATATGCCACAAATCCATTCCCTAACTAAACGTGACCAACTCAAGACCCTTCAGCTTTCACAAGATGCCGGTGCCCCTTTAAGTCCTGAATGTCCACTCATAAAGCTGCTTTAATTCCCTTTAAATATATGACGCCTACTTGTTGACGCTGTTTTCCCGTCCTTATGAAGATGCCGTCTGAATTTCATGGTTATCTGACACATTCAGTAAAAAGCATCATTCCAAAAGTTGAATTAAACACTTTTTACTTGTAATGCATCTGAATCTTATGCAGCGGCCACCATTTCCAACTGTAAGGTTCTGTTTTCTCGACGGTTTCTTTCCATTCTAGTGTTAGGTGTGTTTTTTTCCCTGGATTTGCAGCCCACGTTACTTACGGTAGCCATCAACTGACAGCAGCCAACAACAACCACCCACACTCGCACACAAGGCCTCACAAAGACGTGACACAGACCGATTCGTTTCTGTTTACAGAAAATGAGTTAATGAACATTTTAACGGCAAGAATTAAGCCTTCGATTAAAATAAATAAATAAGTGCATCAATGCGAGTGCAACAATATTAAGAAAATAGTTTATGTTACAGTGACAGCAGCTGCTCGCCGTCACACCACTGTCTTTACAGCATATTCAGAGATATTTATCCACACCTTTAATGTTCGGTCTTAGGAGTCGGCTGCGTTGAGTGCTTCTCACTATCCAAGTAATCCCAGACACACGCTGGGACAGTCAGCTACACGTCCTTTCAGACCCACAGCGCTGAGTGGTCTTCTCACAGTGGAAGGATGGACAGAAACACCTGTGGGTGTTTTCAGATCTGAAGCAGCTTGATTCTCTCCTCTCTCTGCTTGTATCTGATGGTGACCATCTTGCAGGTCTAGCAGGTCTTACACAGCCTCATTTTCTCAATATCTTATTATTTTAACAGATGTTTTTTTTATTAAACTCACTCTTTTTGGGCTTACTTTATATTAAGTGTCTCTAATAACCATGTAGTTACATGTGAACAACGTATGCAACAACAATGTAACTAGTCACGGTTACAGATGGATTACAGACATACGCCTTATGTAGTGACATGTGTCAGCTTCAGTTTTACCTCATGTAATTACTCAAGAGTAATAACAAATGTAAATACGCTGCAATCACACTTTCTTTCCAGCAGTAAAAGGAAATATGTAATAACTTACATTGACATTATTTATGCTGTATCTGCCAGCTTTCCTCACATTTAGCTGATGTTTATGTGGCCAGTGCTGAGACACTGTAACCAGTTTCAGCTTTAAACCAGTCTGTATGTTTGTGATGGAACAGATAGACGGCCCCTTATATTAATATATAACTTTTATTAGTTAAATGTGTGGCATTAAACCCAAAAGCAATGTTTATTACCTCCCCTTTATTACACAGTAACTACATACCAATTACACAGGAACTGCCCGCTTATTTTATTTAAAGTGTAACTAACACTACAAGAACATCCCTGTGTAGTTAGATTACAAGAGGAAAACCTGAAGTTGAAGTTGTAATTACATAGACTATATTGCTATAATCCACTTGTAACACTGTTATTACACAATTATTAGCGAAAATATAAAGTATGACACCTTTTTTTCTTTTTAGTTTTTTTCACTAATTCATCTCCTTTATGCAAGTAGCCTGTAGCATTTAACGGCCATATGGAATGGAAACTAATTAAAGTAGGGTGGTCTCTGACTTTCGCACAGAGCTGTACGTGATGTTAATCCAGTTTAAGACGAGATTAAACACACAAACACTCAGGCCTCAGGCTGGGGGTCTTACCTCTGATCTCAGATCAGCTCTCTGTCGTGTGTTTAATTGCTCGGGGCAGAACTTCCAGTTAGGCCACCGTTCTCAGATCTCCAGCAGGGGGTGTATTCTGGGCTTGACCTTTGACCCTCGCGTGACTCCACCCAGGGCCCCTCTCTGCGCTGACATTTTGAGATTAATCCATTCAAAGTAACTCAAAATATCAAACTGCCTTCAAACAGAATTCATCGTACCCACCACCCCCTTGAACGTCTTTTTAAGAAAGGCCCTCTAAGATGCCGTTGTCACGGCGATGCGCTGCATCTAGTTGCCAGGGAAGCAGTCGCTGCGGAAGCTGAGCAAGCATGAGAAGAGCACCGCTTTGCTTTTTTATTTATTTACTCGTTTATTTATTTATTTATTTGCTCTTTAAAAAAAAAAAAAAAAAAAAACTTGAAAAGGGTGCACCTCAAGACGTGCCAGCACACACTCACACACACACACACACACGGCACATATGTGCTGTGGCATTCGTCCACGCTTCTAATTAGAGAACCGAGCGTCTGAGTGGAGCGACACGAGCACCTACAGACGCCTTTAAAAGCGTCCTTCATTATTCATGACAAAACGAGCCACTTTAAACATCGAGAAACTGGCAACACCTCCGACTGCACTGCAATCCCACACACCCGAGAGTGGAGGATACAAAATAACACACACACACACACACACACACACACACACACATTTAGAACGTACTCATATCCATTTATTCCTGTTTATGCCCATTTATTCCCGTCACGCAGCTGAGCAGATGCCTCTATGAGGCAATATCACAGAGGGGTGAAAGGGAACGAGTCTGGAAGAGAGGGGTACCATAAGTGGGTCACACACACATTCAGCACAAAATACAAGGCCTCACATCAAACACATGCGCATGTGGGGAAAAGAGAGAGAGAGAGAGAGAGAGAGAGAGAGAGAGAGAGAGAGAGAGAGAGAGAGAGAGAGAGAGAGAGAGAGAGAGAGAGAGAGAGAGTGAGTGAGAGAGAGAGAGAGAAGATAAGACAAAAGGAGAGGAGAGAAAGAGACGAGGGAGATAAGAAAAGAAGGAGGAAAGGAGAGAGAGAAAGAGAAGGAAGATAAGCAAAGAAGGAGAGAGAGAGAGAGAGAGAGAGAGAGAGAGCTTATTATCAGCCCCACTCCAGTCCACTCTCCGTCCACCCACACAAACTCTTACAGCAGTACGGCATCTTCACCCTTCAGCCCAGAGCTAATGCTAAAGCTAAACTTTTCTGAAACCAATACAGAAACAAGTCCGAGACCACAGTTTGTACGTGTTCTGCTCTAAAATGAATTTAAATGGATACAGCCTGACATTATAACCTCCCTCTTCTGCTCGTTTTTATTATTTAAATGATTGACAGGAACAGCAAGTATAATACAGCAGCTCTATATGCAGATTCACCACAGCTACAGTAGACACTGAATAAGAGATTTTATAAACACTGAATAAGAGATATCAGTGCATGAACAACCTCAATAAGCACTCCTATAAACCGGGAGATATCAGTGCATAAACAACCTCAATAAGCACATCTATAAACCAGGAGATATCAGTGCATAAACAACCTCAATAAGCACTCCTATAAACCGGGAGATATCAGTGCATAAACAACCTCAATAAGCACATCTATAAACCGGGAGATATCAGTGCATAAACAACCTCAATAAGCACATCTATAAACCAGGAGATATCAGTGCATAAACAACCTCAATAAGCACATCTATAAACCGGGAGATATCAGTGCATAAACAACCTCAATAAGCACATCTATAAACCGGGAGATATCAGTGCATAAACAACCTCAATAAGCACATCTATAAACCGGGAGATATCAGTGCATAAACAACCTCAATAAGCACATCTATAAACCGGGAGATATCAGTGCATAAACAACCTCAATAAGCACATCTATAAACCGGGAGATATCAGTGCATAAACAACCTCAATAAGCACATCTATAAACCGGGAGATATCAGTGCATAAACAACCTCAATAAGCACATCTATAAACCGGGAGATATCAGTGCATAAACAACCTCAATAAGCACATCTATAAACCGGGAGATATCAGTGCATAAACAACCTCAATAAGCACATCTATAAACCAGGAGATATCAGTGCATAAACAACCTCAATAAGCACATCTATAAACCGGGAGATATCAGTGCATAAACAACCTCAATAAGCACATCTATAAACCGGGAGATATCAGTGCATAAACAACCTCAATAAGCACATCTATAAACCGGGAGATATCAGTGCATAAACAACCTCAATAAGCACATCTATAAACCGGGAGATATCAGTGCATAAACAACCTCAATAAGCACATCTATAAACCGGGAGATATCAGTGCATAAACAACCTCAATATGCGCTCCTATAAGAAGTTGTTTATTGATCTATAAATAACTTCAACAAAACACTCCAATACACTAAAGTAAGAGATATTAGTCATAAAGTGTCAACATACACTCCTAGGAGATACTCTCTCCTCATACTAGGAGATATTAGTTCAAAAACAGCATAAACGCTGTTATAGACTACAATAGATGTCATCCAATAACCATTCCCAACACACACTCTGTACACTAGGATACAAACCCTTACAGTGTAGTTCATAAGCAATATAAATTCACTCTATACAGACAACAATGTGAGCCGATAGCCAACAGCCAACTCCAACACACACAGCCCAAAATCACCCTCAATAAACACTCCTGCAGGAGATATAGGTCTAAATATGATCTCCATATATGAAATAGATTGTAAATTCACTTTTTTTTCTATGAGGGAAGGAAATGATCCACATTGCTAAACCGGATCTTGCTGGTTAGCTCACTGTCTCTACTTTCACAGGGAAAACAGCATCTTTCTCAATCAAAGAACAGAGAAGCAGCGAGGCTCTAAAGATAACGTGGAGTCTCTGCCCTCCAGCTGTGGGAGTCTGACGGTGTTATTCTCCCCTTTGGTCTTTAGATTTGGACTGACAGTGACGGCTAATAGGCACTGAAGTTTCCCCATCAATAATTTCACCTTCCTCTCCCTCAGCAGCTTGTAATCTGTCCTTCCTTCACCTTTCATTTTTTATTGTGCCTTTTGTCGTTTGTTCTGTCTTTTTATATGTCAATCTAACCCGCTGTTAGACTGTTCTAGAAGGATAGAGAGATTGATATGTTTCTACACCCCCCCCCACACCGCCTCTCTAATCTAATTCCTCTGGGGCCGTCTCTAGCCCACCCTCAGAGAGATAAGCAGTGGATCAAACACAGGAAAGTGTTCAGGTTGTTTAGTATTCCTTAATGCCTGGAGTGTGCGTTTTTGGGTGGCGGGCACACGTGTGTGTGTGTGTGTGTGTGTGTGTGTGTGTGTGTGTGTGTGTGTGTGTGTTATAAAAAAGGTTATATGTGCAGAAATCCACTGTCACTCAGAATCCGGTATCTGCAGTAAATCACATTGAGCTGTCAGCCTCTTTAGAGCTGCCTTAGAGTTTACAGTCGTGTCCTCGCTGTATTTGCCAACACTTCAGTAAATGCACATTTTCATTTAGACGCAGAGAAACACACAAGTCAGGATTCGGTTCAGGACTCTGACCTATTTTATATTTCAACATGGGCCAAAAACCCAACCCAAATGGAGTGCCCAAAACCCCCTTCCCCGTGATAAAATCGCAGTAACGCAGTGCCTCTCTTGCCAGACACGGCCCTCTAAAGCAGCTGTAAAGAGCCTGACAGCTCAATGTGACTTACTGCAGATACTGTAGATGCCAACATAAAATATATTAAAAATACACAATGTTTTAGATAATTATTGAAGTTATTATTAATAATAATTGACATAAGTATTCCGCCAAGAGATGTAGTTCCTTTAAGATACAGTACCGTTGCTATGCAACCACTGACCCCTGAATGAGGAGAAGACCATTCGGTTGCCCATCACTGTAAACTGCAGACACTTCGTGATTTTTAAAAACTTTTTTCCGTATAACAGTGAACATATGATGACACAGCAGTTCAACGCAGTTTATAAGTTCTTTTTGGTCACCAAATCACCACCGTGAGTCTGATGACACCACTTTTCTCACGCTGAGGCTGAATCTCAAACAGCTTCCTGCTCCCTATATAGTGCATAGCTGCCCACGCCCCAGCTACCACCACCTGCCTTGGACTAGCTGCCCCCCTTACACTGATGTTCTCATGGACTCCCAGCTATTACTACTACTAATACTACTGCTATTAATATTAGTAGTATAATAACTCTGTAGGTAGTCTGACCAGAGGAGGACGGGACCCCCCTGGTGAGTTTTGGTTCCTCCCAAGGTTTCTTCCTCAGCTCTGAGGGAGGTTCTCCTTGCCACTGTCACACCTGGCCCCTGGGGGGTTTTACACTCATGTTAAAACTCTGTCTTTCCTGGAATTCTGTGAAGCTGCTGTGACAACATCAGCTGTAAAAAAGGCTACAAATAAATTTGATTTGATCACTACAAATGGGCATTTGGGATTCATCCACATTCAGACTCGACAGGCGGTGCAATATTCAACAGCAGAAGCCAGAATTTCTAAACTTAGTGCTACACAGCACACTACTCATCAAGGGAGCATGGAGCCGTTTGGAACTCAGCCTGGGTTTGACACGACTTCTGACTGAAACGTGAACATTTGAAGCGCGCAAGACATTCAGTGGACATTATTTAGACTTTTATATTGTCGTTTTTCAGTGAATCGTATTGTGAGTGCCTTAATTCAAGCCTGTGATATTATTAAGTTGTTTAGCATGTTGGCTCTTTTAGCCTGTTAGCTGAGCAGCCCAGTTCTGGTAAAGAAAATAAGCGGTCAGCCGCTCAGTTTAAACAAACGAGTTCTTACGTCATCAGTGCACTTGGTGCTCCGTGCGATCAGCTTTAGAGTCAACGATTAACTCATTAACCGAAGAGGTTTTACTGTGGTTTACTGTGGTGCAGTGACGGAGTTCAGTTGCTGTGAGGCGCATATTCAGGATTTTACAACAGCTTTGAATGTGGCTCATTGGACCAGCTACGCTACACCAGCTGTGATCAGCAGAGCAGTGTGTTGCAGTGTGTTTGATGTGTGTTTGATGTGCGTAGCATCTTCCATCAATTTAGACATGAGCACCATTTGTTTCACGTCACTGACTGATAAGGATACTTAGCTAGTTAGGCAAGGAGACCAATACAACTGAGCTGCCCATCACCGTGATGGTATAATGCTATATTTGCTCATTTTATTATTTAATCTACTGATTTTCAGAACTCTTTTTTCCATTTTTAGTGCAGACTTGTGTGTATCTTACACACTAATTTGAGTCTAGACACACTACATTTGAACGTCAGGAAAAGGAGAAATGCACAGCATTTAAAACTAGTTATCTTTGTTTGTGCTGGTAAAAACACTGGACATCTAGTGCTGCTTTCTAGCCAGGTTAATGCTGTACATGATCCCACCAACTACTGTAGTATGACTGAAGTTAAGTCGGGAAAGAGAATTCCAGTCCTGAAGGGCCGAATTCCTGTACAGCATAGTGATTTTCCTACTCAAGCCCACCTGATTCAACTCCAAGCCCACCTAATTCAACTCATCAACTGATTACCAGGTTTGGCTGATGTGCTAAAGCAAGAAAATCACCAAACTCTGCTGGACTTTGGACCTCAGTTCCTCAGCCCTCCACACATTTTCCTCATCATACTCTACATATATTGTATAACCATATTACATATGCAGGCTCTCACCTCTCTCTCGCTTCCTTAGCCTGAAAGGCTGATGCTGTGTAGGAAGGGTTAGGTGGTAAAATGCCATCCAGCACTGTTAGAGGTCAGAAAGTGTACACTGAGTTGCCAACGCAATAAAACTTCCCACCTTGTACCTAAATTCGCTGACCATTTCGTCAGAAACGCATACCATATAGTACCGTCTGTATGTAACCCATCTGTACACTGTAAAAAATAGGCGTAATTTAACAGTAATAATTCCTGTGCTTTTTTACGGAAGAATTCAATTATCTTATAATTACGGAGCTTTTTCAGTAAATTCAAACTGTGCGCGTGCGTAGTGTGTGAAAGCGACCAACGGTCGCTCTCTCCTCAACACACAATTTCATCTTCTCACCCTCTTTATTGCAGTGGCACCTCTGTGGTAAATATCATCCATTTTTGTTCGCGTAGGTAAACTTGTAACTAAAAGACTACCAGCTAGTATCACAAAGATAAATAATCCCATTTAGCGAATTTAATATAGACAACGAATTAACGTTAACCTACGATGGCTGTGGGTTAGCGTTAGCTGTAGTCTAAAGCTTGCCACAGATTTTCTGGACAGGCTAACTTTAGTGTTAGCGTTAGTGCTACTGTCGCTTCTTTGGTAGCTAAATATCGACGTAGTTTTGACACCGATAATCTTTGCTGCAATGAAAGACTGAAAACATGTGCATTTTTACATTCGAGGAGAAAAAACGTTCCCCAGAATGGGCAGACTAAAAGCTAACAAGCTAGCTAACCCTAGATACAGCTCATCCAGCAGTATCAGCTAGCGTTAGCTAAGTTACCTCAGGTCAGAGAACACCAACGGGACAAATAGGAACAAAGACTGGCAGTCTGATGTTTTCATTTGTCCTTAAATATTCAAAAAAGACCTGACAAGCAAAATAAACTGTGGTGAACGGGGAGAGAACACTCTAGAATCTTTAAACTACCAAGCATGGACATGGCACACAAGCTGAACGTTTGTGTTTGCTGGTGTTTGTCCTGTCTGTGTACTCTGCACTGTACTCAAATGGCCTGCTTGTTGTGTTGCGTTATAATGTGGGAGAGTTAAGGTTAGGGCATATACTCTCCATTGTCATTACAGAGGACAAGACAATGTTTTTTATGCTGAGAGAAAAAGTAGCTGAACTTATTCCTAGCCTTGGAATCTATGAAATTAAGGACAGTATGAATAATATTACAGGTCCAAAGCTAGATGGTCTTGCAGAGTATGTCCCTCACAAATGTTTCCATAGAGGTGCCAAAATCTTTTTTCCACTTAAGCATCGTTATGTCGCTATGGATGCCATCCAAGGTTTAATCAGTGGAGCTCTGCCATTGCTTGTGGGGAACCTCCTTGATAAAGTGATTGAAAGACTACAAGAAATTGGTGTTTCCCAAATCGATGACCTAAATTTGGTACAATCGAAGATCTTGAAGGTGTCCTGAAGCCAATACAGTGTCGCAGGCTGATTAAAGCATTCTCTGCCGGTAAGTGTTTCTTTTTTTTTCATCCTTCTAATGTTTTGAAGTTGAAATTGTTTAACATAGTTGATGGCTTTACACTTACAGCTTAGAATTATAAGGTTCTGTCTGTGTTCAGTGCAGTTTTGAGATTGTGAAACCAAGTAAACCTTGCAGAAGAGCGCTCTAAAAAGGCCAAGTGGTGAAAGACTTCATTCGAACAAGAGAAGCAACTGCTGGTGAAAAGATGAACCAAGGACCTTTGGAAATGCTAAGATGCCTCACAAGTTACTTCAAGGAAGCAACTGTCCTGTTGGTTGCAGACAAGGTAAATCTACATTTGAATGCTTACACACCATGTGAATCAGGATTTCAGCAATCTTTTGGGATGTTCATATACTGTGCACCAAATTTAATTTGGTACTTTGATTTGGTACAAATTCACTTTGGTTTCTTTACAACAGTATAACATAATTTATTCATTTGAATATCGGATAAAACTAAAACAATGACACAAAACTCAAGACATCTGTTGTCTTTATAGGATGGCCAGAAAGAACTACCCAGCACTCCTTGCATCATTGTCATTGGTAAGTACAGACTAAGTATTGTATCTTGTTTCAGAGAACTATTAAGTCAAATGTGTAAAAGTGAAAATATCATTAAATATCATTAATCATTTTACCATTTGCCATTTTCAGTCATGTGAATCATTTCCTCAGTGACAGAGTTCATTTGTGTTTTACTTTGAATATTGAATATACATTTGTTATGACTTCTGATGACTTTAAAAGTTTTAGTGGCTCTGATAAGGGCAACATTGAAACTGGAGACTGCTTCAAATCAGTTTATTGTGGTGGAGAAGAACTGGTGCTGCTGGCACCTGTCTGGGTGGTACTCCACTCACAGGTAGCAACTACCATTCTTATTCAGTGGTCATATTGTCTTGCAGCCTGTGTCCTCTGATCTCGGTAATGTGTCCAGGGGGTCATTCTGAACCAGTTAAGAGGGCCTGCTGCTGAGCCTCTTCTTCATCAGCCAGTAGTTCCAAAAGCTCATCAATCATGGGCTTCACTTTGTGTAGTTTGGCTATGAGCTCAACTTTGCCTGCATGTCACCCTCACTGCTTCTTACTGTGATACATGCAGAGACATGGCTTATCAAAGCTGTATTTGAATTAAAGGGCTATAATTTCAGATTCTGTCATAGCAATACATGTGCACGTGTAGCTGGGCTTCAAGCCGATGTTTAATACATTATTGCCACCTATTAGAGATGTATGGAGTTGTAGCATTTTTAAAATGTAAAATAATTTTGTTCTTCAGGGCGATTTTGAGAATCAAAACAAACAATTTTGCTTGTGCCTTTTTGTGTTTGTTTCTGTCATGAACATTTTTTTTCTCATGATGTGTTTAAAAATAATTAAAATAAATCAGTTTTCCTTGTCACTGTAGGGTCTCCTGGGGATCAACACTGAACGTGGCTCAAAAGCTGAATCGAAGTGCAAGAAGCACTTCAAAATCAATCCTAAGCTTCTGAAATTCCTGAAGGACCTCAGTGACTTTCAGAATCCATTCAAAATTTAAATGGACAAGGTAAGCACCATGCAGATTTTTCTGTTATAATGCTATGTTTAAGCTGATGCTTAACTGCTTATAGGATGGCAGAACTAAGCTGAAACAGTATTAATGTAATACAAATAAAACGTTAAGCAACAATATTTAACTTTAAGTTGTTTTTTTGTTAATAAATACCCGCAACAGATTTGTTGGAGGATGTACTGTTTTATGTTGATAATAAATGTGCAATATTTTACATTTGAAATATAATCTCGCAAAATTTAGGCTATAAGTAGTTTTGTTATATTCATTTTTGCACGTAGTATTTTAAGACAGCAAATCTTATTTTCCTGATTTGCTCCCATAGGCCAAATCTCAATATCGTTTTTAGTTTGAGTTCAGCGATCCCTAGCTCGGAACTGAGTGAAAACTCGCTATTACATGCTTAATTTTTTGTAATTGCAATGGTGATTGCATTCTCAATTTTTGCACACTTCTTTATAGATTTTATAATATGTCTAAACTATATAAACTTTATATATAGTTCAAATGTCTCACGTCACCTTTTTATCTCTCAGCCAGCAAATCAGCATCAGTACTGTGTTGGTACAGTGCTTAAAATCTGCGTTAGCCCAGAGGGTTAATCTGGTTAGACACACTAAGTATGTGTGGAACTGTAGTAAATATCATTTAAATATGATTAGAGTGAAAAAGGCCTGCAAGTGAGTAATTTAGTCATTATAAATATTGGTCGAAGTAGTTTCAGTAAAGTGGCAATGTATTAACGTTAACAGTTGATTTAAAGTGATAATTATTCTTAGTGTTATATTTGTACCCATTAATATTTCTGCTTAGTTCTGCTGTTGTGTAAGTGTTCCTGATGAGGCAAACTAAACATTTGTAGCTAAAAAGTTGGAGCACAGCTGTAATATTTTCTGCTGTTTTGCATTAATTAATTGTGTATATTTAAAAATGGAAATACATAAAAATGTAAAAACACATGCCTACATGTTATTCCATAAATTAGTGTAAGATGAAAGCTGATTTACCTTTTCCCCCCCCATCTTATTTTTAAGGCATTTGGAGCCCTCAGATGCTGCACAATGGACTCATTTAACAATTTGAAAAAGTGTTAGGATGAGAAGTCCTAAGTTCTGTGGTGTTTACAACATTTTTGTAATGTTGAATTGTTAATGGAAAAAAATACATGTTTGTTTTGGACACAACACTTTAAATATGCAGGAGGTAGAGTTTTTATATGTAGGGCTTATAATACATGCTGTTTTGAATAACAGTCGTTGACCAGCATTGTTCTCATGCCAAATTTGTTTCAGTAAATTTATTGCATGAGATATAAGCACCCAGTAAGCTATATTAGCAGTATATAAAAAAGTGTTAATACTATTCTTGCTCCTACACATTTTTTAAATTTAAGTGGTTTTTTTGCTTTTCATAAAGGAGCTACAAGTTACCAGATCAGTAGACATGCCTACTATGTCCCTGTGCCCATCGACCCATCTATCAGGCAAATGTGCTGTATATAGGTACACTTTGTAGATTTACAGTTACATACTACAGGGAGAAAAATACACTCTCCAAGTTATGTCATTCCTGCGGTTTCTTTCCAGTGGTGAATGGGTTGGGTGATATGGTGTTCTTTTGTGTACTGATGATATCCACCATATGCTGAAGAGCATATTGTTACATTGACAATTTATGACAGGTAACTGGACTGTCAAATGAACTGCAGTCAGTAACTGTAAGCATGCAAAGTGCAACTAAATGGGAAGTATTTCCAATTAGATGCTCAATGACTGTTGTTGAATAAATTGGCAAGGAAGATGTTGATGTTAACTTTATCTGTATTGAACTGAAATCAGTGTTGGAAGGCTTGTACTGACACAATGCAGTGTTTAGATCTTATTTCAATATTTGCCTGTTTGCATCCCTGTAATAAACAGCAACAATGAATTTACTGAAATGTATTTTGTTAATTTTTTTTTCAGGAAAGTGATGTTTCATTAATGTACAAGGAGTTTTTAATGTTAACTTATACAATGGATTTGTTAAATTGATGAAGGAAAACTAAAATAACAAAACATTCTGTTAAATGTTAAGTTATGGAAAAAACTTCAAAAGAAGACTAAAAAAAGGGAAAATGGTCTATAGCAAATTTTTATGTAAATTTACAGGAAAAAGTGATGACAACACTGTAAAATAACAGGAGACATTTTGTTAAATAAAGAAAAACTTGTCAATTTACAGAAAATATCTGTTTAATTGATGAAGGAAAACTCTGTGATTTAATTGAAAAAAATCTGTAAAAAAAATGTTTTTTCGTTAATTTATGGAAAAAATCTGTTTAATTGATGAAGGAACATTCTGTAAAATAACGGAAAAAATCCAGGTAATAAACTGCCAGTACATTTTCTGTAATTTTACGGAATTTTTTTTTACAGTGTAGCTGCACTGTTCTTCAGCCCTTTTCTACCCTATTCATCAATGAGAAGGACCACCTTAGGACCACTGCTGACCAGATGCCATTTGGGAGGTGGACCCAAAGCTCCATTTGCTCTCTTTCAATCATCCACTATGTTTTGTTAATTGTATCCACAGTAAGTGACCAGTCCTAACTGGTTTAAGGCTAAAGCCTGTGCGGTGCATTCTGTACAGAACCCAGTGGCTCTCTGCATCTCTCTGAATTGGGTTAGATTGAGCCTGGCTAGACTCTCCTGAACAATGTCCAGTTATGGCTCTCAGGGCTGATGATGTTCGTCCACATTTTCCATAACACCTCTCCAGCTCAGCGGGGTGTGATAGTCTGTCAGATTCTCATCTATACACTCCCTGATGTTAACAGGGAAAAAGTAAAGTGTTGACATGTCTATAGCAGCATGTCTAGAGCGAGGGAGGCAGCTGAGTGTACAGAAAAGAATTCTTATGAACTGAGCATGAAAATGCCAGTCGTCATTAACGATGTACTGACCCAACACTGGCTGCTTGTTTCAACTCCGCGATTGTAGCCCCTCGTTTTTATAGCGCTGTGTTACGTCTTGTTGATTTATAAAGATGTCTCTCCCTTCTTCAGTCAGCTGAAGTAAGATCTGATGCTCATCCAGGATCACGGTTGTCTTTCTTTATGAAAAAATGGTGATTAATATCCTGGTATTTCACATTCAAATTCCACTGAAGCCACTGGCTTACAAATAATGGGCGCCAGTGATTGAGATTGCCCTCAATTTAGGGGCTATTGTCTCACAACAGTGCTCTGCTGGCAACATGTTAAGGTACTAGATAGATAACTAAAGATTGGATCCTACAGCTGAATTGACATCTATCTACACCGCATGGCCAATAATGTATGAACATCCCTCCTAATTAAGAGTCCAGGTGTTTGTGCTTAATTTAATACACCTGTTGGTAACAGTCTCGCAGTCTCCACAGACAGATACTGGCAACAGAGGGTCGCACTGAAGAGCTCAGTGACTTTAAACATGCAGCTGGTGAAATTTCTAGGAACAACAACATCTCAGCCATGAAAACCTTTCCCACGCAAACTTAGAGCAGAGACGATTCCAAGCTACCTCTGGAGGCAGCATCAGCATGTGCAATGCCAAACGGCTGGAATGTGGAGTGAAACATACTGCCACTGGACTGGTGCAGTGGAAATGTGTCCTCTTTAGTGATGAATCACACTTCAATACCTGACAGTCTGACAAATGAATCTGGGTTTGGTGGATGCCAAAAGAACGCAACCTACTGCAATGCAAAGTTTGGTGGAGGAGGGATAATGGTCAGGGGCTGGTTTTCCGGATTTGGGTTAGAATCCTTTGTTCCAGTGAAGAGTAACCTTACTCCTACCGCATACAAAGACATTAGACAATCATATGCTTCTAATTCTGTGGCAACAGTTTGGGGAAGGCCCCTTCTTGTTCCAACACAACTGAGCCCCTGTGCGCAAAGTGACGTCCAGACATGCCTTCATGAGTTTGGAGGAACTCCTGTGGCCTGCACGGTCCTGAACTTCACCCCACTGAACACCTTAGGGATGAATTTGCACATCGACTGTGAGCCAGACCCTCTCGTCCAACATCAGTTGATTGACCTCACAAATGTGTTTTAGACTGAATGGGAGGCAATTCCCACAAACACTCCCCAAAATCTTGTGGAAAGCCTTTCCAGAAGAGTGGAGGCTTTTAATTGCCATGGTGTCCAACAATCAATTGATCAAGTATCCAGGAATTTTACAAGCCTGAGTTGGCAGCTCTATGCAAAGGGTCCTAATGTCATTGATTTCACTCCTATTTCTCGCTTTGGTGCTGTGCGTTTTGCATACATTTGACTCAAAGTCCTTCAGTGGTCAATAGATTTGCCATGACTGAAGCAGGAGATAACTGGTTTTATCAAGAGAGCCTTCAGTGGATCTTCTTGCCATTTAAAATCAGTGTTTGTGTGGCATTCACAGCTGTACTTCTCTCATTCTAAGTATAATGTAAAATGAAAAGAAGTTGGACCTCAATGGGTCGCTGCTGGAGAATTAATGTGCATAAAATCACAGCAAAATCTAGTCACATATGGGTCAAATGAAAACTGAAAACCAGAGTGATGAGATGAAGTGTTTTTGACACCTGTCAGAGCAGCTGGAGATGTCCTGAGTGTGTTTTGAGCATGTGGTGTTTAGACAGAGCAGCGACAGGCTGCATCTCATTTTTCAGTAATGCACACAAATAAAATATCCAACTCAACAAATAAATAAAATACAAAAATACCGAAGCACAATGCTGCAGAAAAACTCTTGCATAAGTACACTATGAACCCCTACTACTTCACTGAGGATTCCCAATTACAGAAAACAAGAACAAATCAACATAATACCAGTGTGTAGGAGATCACAGCAGCCTCACCTCACACACTTTCACAGCGCCAGTCGACTGACTCAACGCACCATTATCTTTTACATAAAGACCTTAAAAGATGAGTTACTGGAAGGGCTTAGCGGGGTTTCAGGCATGGATTTTCACTGCGATATCAACATCTTTCTTTAGTTATAATCATTGCCCATGGAGGAAGACTTTAGGGAGACTAACTAAGACTTTAGGGAGTCTAACTAAGACTTTAGGGAGTCTAACTAAGACTTTAGGGAGTCTAACTAAGACTTTAGGGAGTCTAACTAAGACTTTAAGGAGTCTAACTAAGACTTTAGGGAGTCTAACTAAGACTTTAGGGAGACTAACTAAGACTTTAGGGAGTCTAACTAAGACTTTAGAGAGACTAAGTTTAGTTATAGTCATTGCCCATTAAGGAAGACTTTAGGGAGTCTAACTAAGACTTTAGGGAGTCTAACTAAGACTTTAGGGAGACCAAGTTTAGTTATAGTCATTGCCCATGGAAAAGACTTTAGGGAGACGGATTATGTGCATTAGTGGTCAGTGAAACATATTGGATATTGGATATGCAGTCAAATATTTCATGAAAACATGGAAAAAAAGTCTCTTAATCACTTATAAATAATTTGACACCAGGTAATCAATACTTATAATACTTTTACAACTAAAAAAACATTTTTATAGTGGATTAATCAAACGATCCTCCATCTCTATTTGTTCAAAGAGAATTCCACCAATTGTTCATTTTCTTCAAAATTCAGTCGTTGCGATGAAGACCAAGTCATTCAGAGTGGTTTGATGTGAACGGTTCATTGTAGAGAAACTGCTTTCTTTACTGCAGGGGTGTCCAAACCTTTTTGAAAGAGGGTCAGATTGTACAGTTTTAAAATACCTGAGGGCTGACATATTCACAAATGTTATATTAAGATTTCAAAATATCAGCGCAGAGAATCGGAGCTTTCCGTGAGCCAGTGTGTTTATCACTGTGTTGAAGATGCACGAGGCTTCTTTCACTGTCGGACTGTTCATGCAGAGCCGTTTGGATCGATAAACACATAATAAATAATTAAACTTAACACGTCTAAAGTATTAAATCATATTCCTATTCAAGTGTTTATTTTTGGTTGTTAGGTGATGTTCGTTACATATCAAATACAGCGTAGCCGTTAATATTTACTGAACTACTGAATTTGCCATCTCGCTTTCCATCTCATCAAGATCGCCAGTTTTCAGTGTCTAGCTTGAGCTTTATGTCTGTAATCTTGACTAAATGTCGTTCAGTAAATGAAGCTGCAGGTCTGGTCCGCCACCATCAGGTAAAAGGAAGAACTGCAACGTACTGCCTGGTGGGCCATTTATAACGCATTGTAAAACAGAAGCTGGGGACCAATTAAAACCTGTCCAAGGGCCGGATTCGGCCCTGGGGCCGGACTTTGGACTCCCTCCCAAAGGATCACAATGTCTACAACACAGATATAGTCATTTTATTTAATATTCAATATGCTGAGTGAAGCTCAACTTCTAGTTATTATCTGTAATGTTTATAATGAAAAATATTATTAAATGTCAGAATTAAGTTCTCTTTGGGCACCAGTTTGATTTGCGTGTTCCCCAACACCACATGTTTTAGTACAAAATCATCTTATAATTATCATAAAATAATATCTCAGGCAATGTATTAGGCAATGCTTCAGATGTCTGGTTCCCATCACCAGCACTGTGAATAATCCTGATTTGGGGAGTTTCTTCGGAAGGACACATTTCATATTAAACCATTGTGAATGACTTAATTCCCCTTTAAATGGGATCAGGCTTAATGTAGGTGGCATCAATTGGCACTGTGTGCTTTTGGTGATTGTTCGCATTGAACCACTGTTCACAGCATTAACAGCTTTTTTGACTGAACTCTTCCTTTATTCATCCATTCATGCATCCATTGCTGAGCCTCACTCAAACCTCGGTAAACAAATGTGAGTAAAATGGGTCTTCCTGGGATTCTGCTGGGTGCACACACAGCATAAACACTGGATTTGTTAGTACAACATGTGAATGTTAATGAACGCCAACTGCTTGTAAATAGAAGCACATGCACGCTTCCTTGCACTGGTTACAAATAAAGGGTTCTCTGGAGTGATGCCATAGAGGAACCCCTCACTCATCCTCATACACACCCCCCCAACTCACTCGCTCATCCTCATACACACCCCCCAACTCACTCGCTCATCCTCATACACCCCCCCCAACTCACTCGCTCATCCTCATACACACCCCCCCCAACTCACTCGCTCATCCTCATACACACCCCCCCCAACTCACTCGCTCATCCTCATACATACCCCCCCAACTCACTCGCTCATCCTCATACACACCCCCCAACTCACTCGCTTATCCTCATACACACCCCCCCAACTCACTCGCTCATCCTCATACACACCCCCCCAACTCACTCGTTCATCCTCATACACACACCCCTCCCCAACTCACTCGCTCATCCTCATACACCCCCCCGACTCACTCGCTCATCCTCATACACCCCCCCGACTCACTCGCTCATCCTCATACACCCCCCCGACTCACTCGCTCATCCTCATACACACCCCCCCCGACTCACTCGCTCATCCTCATACACACCCCCCCCGACTCACTCGCTCATCCTCATACACACCCCCCAACTCACTCGCTCATCCTCATACACACCCCCCCCAACTCACTCGCTCATCCTCATACACACCCCCCAACTCACTCGCTCATCCTCATACACACCCCCCCAACTCACTCGCTCATCCTCATACACCCCCCCAACTCACTCGCTCATCCACATACACACACCCCCCCAACTCACTCGCTCATCCTCATACACACCCCCCCAACTCACTCGCTCATCCTCATACACACCCCCCAACTCACTCGCTCATCCACATACACACACCCCCCCCAACTCATTCACTCATCCTCATACACACCCCCCCAACTCACTCGCTCATCCTCATACACACCCCCCAACTCACTCGCTCATCCACATACACACACCCCCCCCAACTCATTCACTCATCCTCATACTGAAATCAGGGACACGACTTACCAAATTACCAGTTATAAAACAGAGTTGCAGTTCTGCAATCTGATTGGCTGAGCGACATCTGAAGCCAGTGAGTGTACACATCAACTGAATTCCCTACTAAGGCACCAATACATTTAAGGGTGCTCCTCACACGGACTGAGGAATGCAGTACTGACATGTAGAGGCAGGTATAGCAGCATGGTCATATGACCGCATCCAAAAACACTGACCAAATGACCGGAATACGCAATGATGAGCTCCATATTCTAAAATCCTAGTTATATTTACCACTCATTACCAGACTCGCTCCGCGTTTCTCTGCCTATCACTGTCCACCACATCTTTCTCTGTAATTTGTAACTGTCCTCTTGGAAATTGGTCCCAAACACCACCGATTTAAACTGTGCGCTTAATTTTTTTACAGGACTTTTTTAAGAAAGCTGGAATCAGTTAGAAGTTGCTTCCTCAAGCTTCCAATTCAAAAACGTTCTTCAACTTAAATGATACTCAAAGAAGAGCCGCTGTTCATTTGAAAGCAAGTGAACTGACAGCAGTGGTCAAACAACTGTTTACTACCCATTTGAAACCAACAATAGTTTGCTATTCATTTGCATCCCTAAACTAATACGATACCCATTGTTTATGACCTTGAAATATACTTGGTCATAGCCGGTTTAGGAGTAGCTGCTCTGGATGTCTGGTCAGTAGGATGCTCTGAATAATAAGATGTCTTATAAAAAGAAAACTGAGCACTCCTTTGGTTTTATGTGTGAACTGCAAAGTTTATTTTGTGAATCGCTGTTAGTTACTGTGGACCTTAAAGCAGTCAAGTCAGTTTCACCTCATATGACACTACACTCAGAAATAAAGCTACTAAACTGTCTTTGAATCAGTGCCCCTCTCATCACTGGGGTGGGACCCTCGAGGCTCCGTCTCAGCGCCTTTAGTCAGGGAACATAACTGAACCATAATCCACTGAAATGATCTGTTCTAAGCTAGACTGACTCCACACACCCCGCCTCGCCTCCAGGCTTTTACTCTACTGCTCTGTTTTAAAACATTCGGTTATGAAAAGGAACAAATACCAACTTTTCACCTGGAGGAACTGATTTAAGCTCCACAGGCAGACCTTAGAACCACTGCTGGAGCTTTGAGGGAGCATTTGGACCTACATAGTGCCTTTATTTCTAACGGAGTTTACTTGTGAGGAGGAAAAGTTTTGTCTGAACGCACAAAGTCAAGCTGTACAAATGACTTTGGCGCCAAATCGTTCTGCTTGTGCTTCATGAATGATATTAGTGACATTTGAAATAAAGTGTCTTGTTATGCATCTTGGAGAAAATCAAAAAAAAAAAAAAAAAAAACACAAACTAAACACACTGAGAGGAAGATGTGTAACATGGACAGAAAATAAATAAATAAATAAACAAACACACCGAGATTGATTAACTTTCCACATGTCCTGTGGTGGTTATTGTATTTTTTCCCTTCTTACTGCCATTTATTTATTTATTTATTTATTTACTTACTTACTTTTTTATTTATTTGTTGCTGTACAACACATTTTTCCACCGGTCGAAAATGAAATTGGCATTTCTGTTTAAGCTTCACAAATTGATTTTTCACCCCCCGGGTGGTATGTAATAAGACTTAGCGAGCATGAAAGAGAAGAAATCTCTCAACTACTCAAGAAAATAAATAAATAAATAAATAAATAAATAAATAAATAAATAAGCGGCTGTGCGCAGTAACCACTCTAATTTTCTTTCTCTTACTCCGTATCTGAATCCATTTTCTTCAAGGTTCAGAAGATGGAGTCAATACGTGTTTTGGGAGCTTTGATTTTATTTATTATTTATATTGCTGGTAAAGTCAGCCTCATCCGTCGGCATGAACTGTGACCTGGATCACAGGAACGACAAGGCTGCACGAAAATATGCGTGACATTTAATAAATGTTAGAAATTTCAGAAACATATTTAGCCTTTTAATTATGATAAAAAACAGCTATTTCTTCCTTTTAACCAGGTTTCTCCTTGAATTATTAAAAAACATCACCTAAAATGAAACGTGACCTTATGCTGAAAACACAGATCTATTAGTATTATTTTTTATTTTTTTGTAAAACTACCAACCATTTTACCACTCAGATGAAACAGAAATAATCATCATTAGTGGAAAAAGTACAGAGAAACTGTAGTTAGGTAAAAGCATAGGTCATAAGGTATGAATGAAAATGAAAAATTCCAAGCCTAATTTTGGATCTCATCATCTGCCTTAGTCCATCATTGCACCCATAATCCTAATGCCGTCTAATGAAATAATCACTAACAACCCAATAACACACTAGCGCAAATCTGAAAACAAAGTGGGCAGCTTCTGATTTTTAGTTAAGACGTGTAATTTTCCATGAAACGATGCCAGGCTTATTGCTCCTGACCACGTCCACTGCTCAGGAGCCTTTTCAGAATCATCCATCAAAGAAGGTTAATGATGCTGGATTCATCAGTCTACTCAGGCTTTAGCAGAAAGTTTGTAAAGAGGTCATTGTTGAGTTCTTTACACACCTGGGACTGATTTTAAAATAGTTAATAAACAAGAATATCAAGTGTGCTTTTTATATATATTTTTATACATTTTTATATATATTAATATATATATATATATATATATATAAATAAAATGTTATATTATTATCGCTATTACATATGTTATTATATTCCTATGCAACCAATATTATATATATATTATACACACACTCATATGTGTATATGTACATACATTATATGCGTGTATATATATATATATATATATATATATATATATATATATATATATATATATATATATATACATACATACACATACATACACACACACACACACACACAGGAAGTAAAACACAATTCACCACACTGCATATCTCCAAAACGGTAACTTTACAGGAGAAGGATAAAACCAAAATCAATGGAACCAGAACTTTTTCCAAGTCATTTTGGGTCGTTTCTTTTGGTCCATTCATCCTGAAAGTTACATGCAGTGTAAAGAACAACATGTACTTTCAAATTATGTCAAAAAAATGAAAAAACGACAAAAGTGGGGATAAAAGGTTTTGTTCCGACAGCAGCGACATGTGCTTTGAAGACCCATTTATTTATCTCTCCACGTGGCGCTCCGTCGTTTAGCTGGTGTGGGAGTCGTTTCACAGGCTGATTTCTGACATATGAGTGTTTGAACAGCGTGAACCATCACCTTCACCTCAGCCGAATGAGCCCCATAAAAACAGCAGAACAGCTTCCTTTTCTCACAAAACTTATGAAATTCTTTACTTTCATCTCTTTATACAAAGCTCTTTCTTCTTTAGTCATATCGGCTCCTATTTTTCATCGCTCTCCTTTCTTTATCCTTATTTTTCACACAAACCCGATGTCAAAGTTTGCAGACATCTACTCATCAATCATTCCTTTGGACCTCAGCGGTATTAATAGGGAGTTTGCCCCTTTTCTGCTGCAGGAACAGCCTCTACTCTTCTGGGGAGACTTCACTCTAGTCTTTATATGCCTTCAGCCGATGCCTGGCATTGGGCATGGTGACCATGGTGACCTGAGGCTCACATGCAGCTGATGAGTCTTACATTCTATCCGTAATGCTTTTCTATTGGGATTATACAAGCTGTGTGCGCAATAGGACTCCTAGAACAGCGTCTGGTGCCTTTTAAAGTGGCTAAATTCACTCATTTAGAGTCTGGATACTTTTAGACAGTGTACTTCAAGTTTCTTTTCATTTTCTCGCTTTTTCCTCTTTATTGGGTCTCTCCTGTTTTTTTATTCTACAATGTTTACAATGTTTGATGTATTTTCTCTCATAAAGCACTTTGAAGTGTTGTAACTAAAGTGAAAAGTGCCATATAAACAGATTATTGCTGTTAAGTGCAACATTTCACAGGCATAACAAACATGGGATACAGTTACACAGGTTCTACGGAGGAAAACTAAATCCACTGTGTGTGTGTGTGCGTGTGTGCGCGTGTGTGTGTGTGTGTAAAAGGCTGGGCAAGGACGCCGCTGCATTATCCGCAGCAATCCTGTTTGTGGATGAAAGTATTCACGCAATTACATGGTTGATCTGAACCGAAATGGATGAATAATACGATAAGTAATCGTCGACAAAAGCTATTTATTGTTCAATTAATTGTCTTCAAGGTGGTTACAATCGAAACGGGGGGAGCGGAGGAATACTGATGGAGTCCGACCGTATGCTCAGAGGGTGTGCGGGGGAGACTGGAGCCACTTCTTTCTATAAAGAACCCATTTCATGACTTTTCCACTCTCTTTTTTAGATCAACGTGCTGCGTAAACACGTTCAGAGCTTTAAAGCAGATTATTCAGTCCATACGCCCGTATACGGAAACCCAGCTGCGAGAACAGCCAGCTTTCATTATTTCTGTAATGTCACAAAAATCAACACATCTACAAATCTCCACAAACATGATGAGCCTACAGCAGTCTGGCCCCGTCCACTTGCACTAACGCTATGAGGATCATTTCAGAGTGCTTTTTGAATGAGGCACCGGACAGCCAATCAGAACACAGCTTGTTGATCTAAATCAGTCAAAGGCACACTAACGAGTACAGCCTGACTAATTAATAAAGAGACGTTGGTGCATAAAATCAAGACGAAGCAAGAAAAATGTAGGAGCTAAAAAGAGGATCAGACAGACAAACAGACAGACAGACAGATAGTCCGACAGAGACAGACAGAGACAGACAGACAGACAGACAGACAGATAGTCCGACAGAGACAGACAGACAGACAGACAGTATTCAGTAACTGATGAAAGCAGCTTTTATGCTGTGTTACTGTATTAAGAGCAATTGATGTACTACTATTCGTTTATTTAGCACATTTCACATTCTGCTATTATTTACAGCTTCCTGAAAATAAATATTTCATACTTTACTGGAATATTAATAATTAATAATATTCCTTTACTGCAATATTATTCTGCCGAATATAATCAGTGCTTACGTTTGATAATCTATGCAGTTAAATCTCTGCCTTTAGCTCAATGCTTCACGATTCACTGACGCATTTTTGCCGTATATAAATAATAAAAGCGAGGATCTCTCTCTGATCGTGTGTGTCTCAGGTTGGAGGAGATGGAGGATGCTAACAGACCTGTCTCTCTCTCCTCTTCCCATCAGGCCCTCATTACTGCAGGGTCAGGGGCCACCCGACATCCTAAAGCAATACACACACACACACCCACACACACACCCCCACCCCTCACCTGCAGCGGGTGGGCTGCACCTGTTTGCTCATAAATCTCATTACCCGATACGCGACCTCGGCCGAGAACAGCAGCTTCCTTTAATAGAAAACATTTAGCACGAGCGCTAGGAGCGCTAACCTCCAATGTCCATTAGCCACAGTGCTAACCTTTAGCGTCCATTTGCCACAGAGTCTCAAACGCTGCTGAATGTCCAGCAATGCAAATGTAGTTCTTTAACACAGGAGAACGCGCAGGAGAACGCGCAGGAGAACGCGCAGGAGAACATGCAGGAGAACACGCAGGAGAACACGCAGAGCCACGGCAAGCTGAAATGATGCTAATCCAAAAATGACACAGCTAGACAGACAAACAGGTATTAGCTAGACAGCTAATTAAGCTAATTAAGCAGCTTTCAGCTCATCATGTCATCCCAGGTCTTAACGAGGAGATTTAAACGCATCAGTTCTGGAATTTTAGCAGTGATAATAAGACATTCTTAGAATATTCAATCAAAAGATCCAGTTCATCACTATCAACACCACCAACACCACCACCACCACCACCCTCAACACCACCATCATCATCTGCACGACCACCACAACCATCAACACCACCACCACCATCATCATCATCAACACCACCACCACCACCACCACCACCACCACCACCACCATCAACACCACCACATAAGTGAACGGTGATGGTAAACTTTAAAAGTTTTAAAAAGTCTTAAAAACATTTTTTGAACAAATATTTGTCCATAGAAGAGAAAACTGGTGTGTTCATATGATAAAATACATGAAATAAGCAGGGGGTTGAGCATGTTATGCTCCTGCACTTCCAGGGGACGAACAGAGAAGCACTCTGGTGGATCTTTCGTGTTGATGTTTGGGGTTTAACATCCGAGGAACTGGAATTTGTGGGTAGGTAAATTTGACATGATTTCCACTTTTGACCAGCATCATAAACTCTGAACAGATAAAACATTAAAACATCATTTTGACCTTGGAAAACTCTCAGTTCTGTTTTGTGCAATAATCTGCTCTCTCACCTGATTCCTGCCTCTCTGTCCGTGCTCCGATTAGCTGCCTTCGACTAAGCTGTTTACATAAACGCATGTCACTGAAATAGGAACCCCCCCCACCCCCACTCCCACCCCCACTGAAACTCTCTGCTGGGTCCACAACAGGACTGAAGTCCTCCAGTTGACCATCCTGGTTCTAAGAGGAAAGAGAAGCAGATTCCATGAGGAAAGTTCTCTCCACTCGTTTAGATTAGTCTTTAAAAACTCCTAACCTTGCTGAGCCCAGACATGGTCAGAAAAACCTCCCCGAGTGTCACGGACAGGCCCAGGGAAGGTCAGGATGATTTACCGTCTGACTTGCTAAGGATCTTCTCAGAGCAATCACTCATTCCGCTAAAAGGCCAAAGGGCGCGCCCGGCCTAGCGCGCTCCCAATAATAAAGACGGACACGGCGTTGGCTGAAAACAAAGCTCACTTTTTCAATCTTAATCAGCTTCCAGAGTTCTGCCTCTTGCGGGGATTGATTGAGTGGTATCTCTGACACGAAAGCCAGCGATCCCGACGCTCTCGCGTTTTTTCTCTCGATATCCATTTCATCATTTCTGGAGGGTGCCATCGTTTCAAGGATCGATACAGCGCTCGGAGCTCTGAGAGGCTAAAATGTTCTTCTCTTTAAAATAATAGCTGCCTCTGAGGCTCTGCGTAAAAGCATCCCTGACGCTCAGGCCTAAAAGAGGACTGTTTTATTTCTATATATATTTTTCGTCCCCCCTGCCGCCCGAATTGAGACGTGTTGACGGAAACAAGGGCACAGCCAGCGTGCGAAATCTGAAGACATCAACTTAAGTACCGCAAATGAGACGCTAACAGATGAAATATTAATATGCCTGAACCTCCTAACAATGCAGCGGCCCACATAAGCCTGGCAAGTCTTTGATTTTATCCCCACTTGGAGCTTTTAAACACGTCTCACCATCATTCGTCTGAAAGCTTGAGGTCATCAGCCCAAAGGCTCGCTCTGTGATCCTCCCTTTCACCTGATTGAAATCAGATGGGGCCCTCATGGATCATGACAGTACAAAGAAAATAACCAAAGACGCTTACCGAAGTAATCACGAAAGCAACGGATATTTTCCAACCCGCGACTCCGACGCAGAGGGATTTTTTTTTCAGTTGTGGAATTGAATCATGTTAAGGGGTATTTATTTATTTATTTATCTATCTATCTAGTTTCCTCCCAGGACCAACAAGGTCGAAGGAATCCCTACCCCCGGGAGAATATTTAATCTGGAAAAATGAAATTATACCCAGATTAGGGGCTTAGATACGTGAGGCAGAATCAGAGAAATGCGGACTCGTTTGCTCTTCTGTTTTTTTTTTTTTTCTTTCCCTTGTTCTTTGAGCGCAGAACACAAAAACACACACAAAAAAAAACCCCCAAAAACAATAACCATCCAAGACACGGATCAAAATAATTCAAGCAGCACTCCGGATAATAAAACCATTTGTTTGAATATTATTGTAATAACTAACTCGTAGATGTGCCCCGAATCCATTTGAGTAGTATTACATCCAAGCCGTATAACAATAATAACTCTTCTCTGAATAACGGCTCCGAAAGGAGGTCAGACTCGCATCCTCCGCTGAAAAGACCTGCAGGTCACAGGAGGGCGAAGGATGGAATTTTCTACATTACGTTCTCCTTCAGTGGAACCAAATCGCTTCTATGCACTCGTTTTTTCTTTGTTTTTTAAAAAAAAAAAAAGTATATTAGCTCACTGGCCTGAAAATAACGATGTGCCTTCAAAGTGTTTACCCAAGTTCAGAGGCTTTTCCATTGATTCGTCACTGTTCCTTCTCTTAAGGACCGGGCCACGCTTTGCGAGAAGGTGGGGGGAGGGGGTGGGGGTGGGGTTTCTTTGCGCCTTTGCCGAGAATCTTTATCTAATTACTGTCGCGGATCGTCAGCTAAATTGGCACAGTTTGATAGCGCCGTGTTCGCCTCTTAGTGGTTACAAACTCGTCTGAGCCGGAGACACACATGCACACAGATAATGATAGTGAGCTCTAATGGACTCTTTCATTATGAAATGGCTTAATCTTTATAAGGAAAGGAGGAAAAAAAAAAAAAAAGCTATGTTTGGTATCGCGCAGACATGAGCTGTAACATTAGCGAACCCGAAGCTTCGGATAATTATTTTTTCCATTGTGAATGAAATTAGGAAACTGGATACTGTTAAAAAAATATGGATTAATGGAATATATTCTTATATATAACAAACCAGCCGACGAGACATTGTCTAATCTACATCGTGGCTGTCAAAACCCAAAGTCGTGGTTAATGTAATACCAAGCATGCAAACGCACAAAAGAACGGCAATCGCGTGTATTTTCGGCGAGCAATTAGCGCCGAACAATCACGCTGAATAAAGGCCTTTTCAGCCTCGGGATGATCAAGTTCAGAGCTTTGAAAATCACTGACAAAGAGCAACTCTGGAAGCCCAGATTCCTTCATGGAGAATGACCGTGGTGGTGAGTTCTGGGGGTAAATAAGTAACTAAAATAGGCCACTTTTCACTTTTTTGGGGTTCCAGCTGAAAATTCAAGGTTGAAAAGATTTAGAAAAAGATTTGAGGTGGATTCTTGATCTAAGAGGTGAAACCAGCCATCAAAGACCACCATCTGAGGAGGGAAACGTGCTTCTTCAGGCCAGAATCCTTCAGAAGAAGCTCTTTATCGGTGCTAATAACGTTGTGTTGAGACTCTTCTTCTGAAAAGCGAATGTTTCTTTTCCTTTTTCAATTACAGGCTGAGCTCGCGATTGGCTGGACTTGATTAGCAGGCCAGCTTTGATTAGTGTCACTCGCTGATGGACAGAAGATTTCATTTCCAGCCTCGAAAAAACAGGCTTAAGCCTCTGATTGGTCGGAGTCGCGTGCATATGCATGGCGGATTAAACCTTCATCTAATCTGGAAAGAATCAGGCCAGAGAGATTCATGCTAAAGGCTCAAGGTTGGGGAGAAACTCTATTATGAAAAAAAGACACAGAAGAGCCTCTGTTTCAGAACAGCCTCTCACAAATGACTTCAAAGGGGGATTTCCCAAAGGGGGGAAAAAATCCCCATTTGCATACATCAACAAAAACCTGCCATCGTTATTTGGAGAAGACCAGAAAAAAAAACCCACACAAAACAAAAACAAGGCTTTCTGCATGATCTTATTCTGATGGAAATATCTCACTGTACAGCAGCGCCTCTTTCACAGAATGCTGGGTAAAAATATTTTCACAGTGTTTAAAATTAACTTCAAATTAACAAACCTCTACAATTAGACACGCTGTTTAGCGGGGAGCAAAATAAAAACACACTTATTTTCCATAAGTGCTGCTGAAAAATGTCAATATCCGTAACTGTCCAGTAGATCTGCCTCTCTATCTGGCATGGTTCTGACAGCATTTCCCAGACTGCACCACTGTTAATATCGAGGGGATAATCTCAACACAGAGCTAATGTGGAACTACCTCGAATCTTGTAATTCTGACCTCATGGAAATTCAACAGTATGTAGATTTCGTGTGTCACAAATTGTCAATTTAAACAAGTAGACAGTCATTTAAACAAGGGGCAGTCGCGGGGAAGTCGCGGGGCAGTCGTGGGCTGGAGGTTAGGGAACCGGAAGGTCGCCGGTTCGATCCCCCGAGCCGACAGTCCAAGCCTGAAGTGCCCTTGAGTAAAACACCTGACCCCCAACTGCCCCGTGCACGGTGGATTGGGCTGCCCACCGCTCGAGCTAACTTTCCCGTTCCACCTTAAATAGTCCAGCAGTTCTGACACCTGAAGTGCCAGAACGTAACTGCTGCTCCATTTAAGGTGGAACGGGTAAATTCTCAAGAATCTGGAGAATCTCTGACTTCAGCTTCATATCACTGAAGAATTAGGGGGGGTGATAATAAATAACTGCCCCCCTCTTTGAAGGCGTATGATCCCTAAATGTAACTAAAGCCCAGCAGTGAGGAGCTGAACTTTCCCCTCCTCTGCTGTCCCTGCAGACGTGCAGGGTCGCCTACAGAGCGGAGCTAGTAGCTGTTAATGAAGAGATGCTCTTTTATTAGAGGGTCTAATTTCAGAGGGAAGATCTCAACCACTGCCCTGTAGCTCAGTAACAAGGGGTTAGGGCGACACTCGAAAACAAGGGGTAAAAAGAAGAAATGGGGCTGGGCCAAGAAGCCCATCTGCGTTGCTTTAAACTGCTATGAAGCCAAGCTTTCTAAATGACTTCCTTAAATTTTAGCTCCGCCGTACGTCAGTATTAGTAGCATTCTGACACACCCAAAGGACTGGCCAGCCTGCAAGGTCTCTGACCCCTGCAGCAGAGGGGTACAGGAGCAGTTCTAAGGGTCTGTTTGGAGACTATGGAGGGGTGTGAGTGTGTATAGTGCATAATTATGTTAGTACAGGCTTCATTCCCCCCAGATCACCTGACTCCCCTGCACTGCACACTCACCTGCTAATTATGCCACATGTGCCAGTCCCTGTTAGGCAACGTCACAAGCCCACCTCCCATAGATAAAGGAAAAAGAAAAAACAAAAGCAAAAAATATATATACACAAGTGAGAAAAACGCATTTAAAGATAAACATGTGAGAGTGTTTAAAAAAAGCCTGAAACAGACCCACTTATAAACGCAAACAAAGAGCAGCCTTGCCAAGCTGGAGTGGATCAGAAATACACAGCATGAGTGCGTGTGTGTGTGTGTGTGTGTGTGTGTGTGTGTGTGTGTGTAGGGATATGAAACCAATGTGCGAGTGATGAGAGGGTGTGAAAGTGCCAATGCAGCAAAGAGCAAAGTGAAAATATATTACATCTTGTTTGGTTGGCGAGCTCAAGCAACTGGAGCCATTTAGGAAATCTAGAGAAGAGTCTCGCAGCATTTTTCAGCAAGAAATTTACCTTCAGACAAGGAACGTGACATTTATGGGCTTTAAGAGACGCGTATTCTAACTTTTCCCTTCATATTTTATTTCCTCCCTCAGGCCCACTTGACCTTCGCATGGTTTTATGTACTAAAAACAGTCACAATTCACGTTTACATGGACATTTTCCAAACTGTCCCAGTCCCTCAGAACTGAACACGGTGTTTTCATTACTGATGTGCAGTACTGTATGTGCGTGATCTGGTATTATTGGCTGATCTGTACTCCGTACAGCTTCAGTGTGAATGGGCGGAGCTAAACTGCTATTGGCAGATACATGTTAATACGTTGGATTTCATGACAGATCAAAAACAAATAGTTTAAAACTCGGTTCTGCAGCTTAATTTGCATACATGGACTGTATGACTGAGGAGTGAACGGCACCTTTTTGAAACTTTAGCAATGTTTACAAAATCTGCAAAATCTTAAATACTAATCCTTCCGTACACTTCGTTTAACTATTTCAAACATGAGGAAGAATTCTGATGGATCCTGCACTTCCAATCCTTCCCAAATTTGTGTAATAGTAAATAGGTCAGTGGTGGACAGTAACTGAGTAACTGAGTATCTGAGTAAATGTAAAATGTTTCTGTACTTTAGTATTTTTGGTGTATCTGTACTGAAGTTTCTCCGTTCTGGGCGACTTTTTCCTTTCACTCCACTACATTTCAGAGTCTAATATCCGACTTTTTCCTCCTACATTTTGAGAAATCTGTCGTTCCTTTTGGTTTCTGTGTGTATAAAAACGTAACATGTCCAAACGAAAGAAGCTCAAAGCCAGAGCACCAATCAGGGCCCAGCGGTCACTTTGTTTAGAGCTGGTTTTGACCTGTTGGTCATACCGACCCAGTGCAGCACGCGGTTCAACGTCAGCGCAGCAGCGTAAAACTTTGGGAGAGTCTGTTCAACATAAATGATGAACTAACCTAACTTTGTGTAAATAGAGCTCAATATAGAAATATGTCCACATATGCAGTCGAGACTGACGCGGCTTTTTTCTGAATTTCTACAAACACCATTTCATTTTATAGTAAATGAGTTTGGGCTGGTTTATGTTTATGAACAGACGCCTACAGATCAACATAGTAAAGGAGCTCATCTGTGATCCTGAGTTTAAAGCCAGTTTTTATTCAACTTAAACTTGGAACTAAGTTGTAAATAAATCTGAAACTGAAACTTTGCTTGTGTGTAAAAAGTGATTTCAGAGCCACTCGGTTCTCCCTGATGGAAACTGTTTACCTTCAGTGTTTTGTGCTTCTGATCATTTTAATAGACGTCAGCGTCACTAATTAATGACGTTCTATTAAAAGACTGGTTTACCAAGAGAGACGCTGGAGGACTTTCACCTGAAATGAGTTCATGAAGCCAGTCTGGTTATAAAAACGATAACAGGACATCAGAGCCAGAATTACTCTTTTAGTACTTTTACTTTATACTTAAGTACATTTGAAGGGAAATACTTTAGTACTTTTACTCAAGTGGAGGTCTAAAGGGAGGAACTTCTACTTTTACTGGAGGAATATTTTACCTTGGGGGTCTCTACTTTAACTCAAGGACAGGGTTTGTGTCCTTCGCCCAGCTCTGAATTAGGAGATGGTTCATTAGGATATAAAAGCAGATGAATGGTTATTGCTGTACAGTCTTGCTGGGGAAAGAAAATATCTAAATTTTGCCTCATTTTGGCTGCTGCCATTTTTCAACATCAACACAAATAGAAAAATGTACATGTATTTAATTACGTAACGAATTATGCAGCTAACATTGCAATAATTGTCCAATTACATAATTATATTTACACAGTATAGTAGAACAATAACAGTTCTAGACTTGCATGGTTTAAAAACACAGAACCACTGTCATGGGTTCAACCTGGAATCGCATTAGAATAAACAAAAGCAAAAGGGCGAGTGCCTTCGCCTCCCACACAGGAGCACACAGCCTTGAGGATTGCAGGAAAAAAAGAGAGGAATTGGAAATAAATCAAATCTCTGATGGCTAATCCTTCCAGTGGAAAACGAACTTCAAAAGTTTTATTTCTGCGGCACGTGAGGCCGAAACACAGCAGCCCGAACGCAGGAGGCCCTTGGGGACTGAAACTCACACACACACACACACGCAGCTAATGAGGCCTTCAAAGAGCATGAGGCATTGGAGGCTGACCACTAGAGACCCCTACACTCTCTCACTCTATTCTCTCTTTCTTCTGTCATTTATGTATTAATTAAAGCTCTTCTTGCACCTGGGTTAATCTCTCCTCTCCTTCAGCTCCACACACAGCAGGGCCATCAGGCTGGATTACGGCTCGACTCTGCTGTAAACTATACAGTAACAGTCGGCACAGCGAGGCAGATGAAGCTGATTATGAAAAAATGTTGATGCAACTTTTTAAAATATTAATATTTTTAAATTAATATATATTTTTTTAATTCTCATATTTTTAATATACCTACAAAGAGCATTCACGCTTTTTCAGACTACAGAACAAATGATGGATGATTGTTTCTGTGTTTCAATAAAATCAATATTTATCAGTCAATCTAAGTGACTTAATTCTTTAACCTTTTTGGGATCTTTCCCTTCTGAATTCTGGCTCCACTCAATGGTTCCCCCTTATTTTCTTAAGGAGGTTCTCCTTTCGAGTCTTGGTTCCTCTCAGTGGTTCTTCCTCGTGCTCTTAGGGAGGTTCTCCTCCTGTCTTGGTTGTCCAGGTGAGAGCTGGTGAGAGTTTTAGCCATGCCAGAGAGCAAGAGTGAAGAACAGAAAAGGCCCAAGCAGCTGACGAGAGAACCAAACCTCAGTCTCCATTTATGAACATTCATTTATTCATTTGCACTTTTGATATTCATTTACGTTTATCCATTCATGTCTATTCATTTAGTTTCCATGCACACTACAAGTAATCAGATCCAAAAGTAGATGCATGAGAGGACCACTTCATGTAGATGTTACAATGACAGTCAGAGTGAGATGAGCAGCAGTGAGCAGTGCTTGTGTTTGAATTTAATTCAGAACCACTAGCCAACTGGGAGGAGCCAACAGAGGAATTAGACTTCTGCATTTAACCCATCTGTGCAGTGAAACACCACATACACACTAGTGAACACACACTTTGGGGAAGTGAGCACACTATCCACGGCACTCGGGGAGCAATTGGGGGTTAGGTGTCTTGCTCAAGGGCACCTCAGTCATGGACTGTCAGCTCAGGGGATCGAACTGACAACCTTCTGATCACAGGACCGGTTCCCTAACCTCCAGCCCACGCTTTTATTCACTTTAAAATGACGTCAGACTCAGGAAAACGTCTTTCACACGTCCTTATTAAAGACGGCCGAGAGGAAGACGTCGTATTCTGAGACACATAAGCTGGACGTCCGTCCCACCGCCGTCTTTTAAAGATCAGAGCATGAACTTCGTCTCCTCTGCAGACCAGCTTCTGCTCCGCCGTGTTGAACGGTATAAACTCTCACTGTGATGCGACGCACATGCAGAACTGACTTCAACTTTCCGATAGGGAATGTAATCGGATACAGGAGTTTACACGGATATTATTCTTCTATTTAACAGATTATTTACAGGATTACCCACCTCGATCACTCGGATAGGAACTGTATTCTGAATGGCCTCAATTGGAGTAGAATATTCCGATTGAGGTGTTTACATGGACGTGTTTTATTCCGATTGAGGATTATTAGGCTGCCTGTAAACGTGACTAATGAATTCTTCTTTCGGAGTCACAGTCTGACGTTTTCTGACATCGTGTCCTGTATTAAAGCTGCTTTGGGACAAAGATATGGTAGAAGGAGATGCAGATGAGTCCGACAGTATCTCCTCCCTCATCTGCTGTGCCTTAGTGCACCGTTTGTACCTCACTCATGCCTTGAGAGTGTGTGTGTGTGTGTGTGTGTGTGTGTGTGTGTGTGTGTGTGTGTGTGTGTGTGTGTGTGTGTGTGTGTGTAATAACGTCAAAAGCCAATTCATGCAAACACTCCATCCACGCAAATACTCCATCTGCGCTGAATTAGCATAGCAAAGTGAGGACACACTGAGCCTCCGAACACACGGGGTGACAGATCACAGCATGAGACGTGTGCATGGACTCTCTCGTCCCCCATATTTTGACCAGTCTGCGTACACTCCGACGCACCGCCCCCCCCCCCCCCCCCCCCCCCCCCCCCCAATCCCCCCCCCCCCCCCCCCCCCCCACCAAGTGTTATTGGTCAATCATGCTGTTACCCAGGGCCAAGTAGGGTTCCAATTAACAATGCTAATTAGCTCACGAATGGCTGAGAGCTGGTGAGAGTTTTCCTCGATGCTGAGACGACGTGCCAGAGAGCGAGAGCAAAGAACAGAAAAAGTCCAAGCGGCTGACGAGAGAATCAAACATTACTCTGTTTACGATTATGCATTTAACATGCATTCATTTACATTTATTATGTTTATTCATTTGCAATTATCCACTTACATTTATCCATTTATGTCTATTCATTTAGCAGATGCTCACAAAGATTCAAGAACTGAAGTAAAAAAGCCTTTATGAAGAACTTGATTTGGTTAAATGAATACAGATGTAGACCCCGATGACGAATAGCTGCAGCCTTTTCCTAGTTTATTAAGCAAACGCTGAACACCAGTGTTGAGTGCGGGAGATTATTGTGCTTAAAAGAAATGAACTGCAGATGAGTGCTATGAAAGGAGGAAGGCCTTCCGACCATCGTGGAAAGAAGAGGGAGACGCTGCAACCCGGCCGTTGCTGTAATTTGTTGACTATGTTACAGTTCAAGGTGCATCGTCCTCTGAAGCTGCACTAAAGGCAGATAAACACTATGACAGGGGAGCCCAATCCTGGTCCTGGAGATCTCCCACCCTGGAGACTGCCCTGAAGCCTCTGAAGGCCTTAACTGGATCAGGTGAGGTGAATCAGGACTCTTCTTCAGGACCAGGATCAACAGGAACAAAATCCACCAATAAGGCAAAAAAACTGAGAAGGGTCTAGCTGTAGAACCGCAGTATCGTTCTTTCAGCCCCGCACTTTTGGCTCTGGATAAGATGTCACAAAGAGATCCGGCTCTGCTATGACTGCATCATGTTTAAGGAATCCTCTAATATCTGAAGAACCACTTTACCAAGAACGAATTAAGTATGGAACGGTTCTACATAGAACTCAGTGCTAAATAGGACCATTTCCTTTACTAAAGAGCCCTTGAAGAACCTTTATACGTCCTTTTAAAGAGTGTTTGGGTTCAAAACACGAGTAAAATGATACCAGCGAGCTGATAAACACCACATCGCAGCCTCGGTGTCTCAATGTTCATCACAAAAACCCCTTGAACATCTATGACAGGTTATTGAGCTCCTCCTTGTACAAAACTATCACCTCACTTGCACTTGCAAGCAGCTAGTATGGCATGTAGTCTGGCTAAAAACTGATCAATAAAACTCCACCTC